>NW_027106142.1:200268-207903 GCF_000696795.3 Halyomorpha halys | reverse complement strand
TAATATTTATTACTAATATTACGCATAACTTTTAGAGTCATAAATGCTTTTAAGACTCCTAAAGGATATACACATAATAAAAACTTCAACACACATACATAAAATTCTAGGAAATCGAGTATATTAAAAAAATAATTTATTACTGCGGCAATGTTGTCTGATCAAGAAATAACTGTTTAAAATAAAAGGCTGTTGATGGCATTTACATTACTTTTTATGCATCTACAAAGAGTGGATTTTTCAACGCCCTGCATATCACTTATCATGTGATATTGGTTTCCTCTTCCCATTCAATGCAGGGAAACAAAGTTTAGCCTTTGGTTTTAGGGCACTTCCTTTTCTAGCAGTAAAGCCTACTAATTGTGGTCCTATTTTTGATAAAATTGTTTCTTATTTATTAGGTACAATAAGGTTCTTTAAATTCAGACGCAGTTTTGAAAATAGAATTCTTCCTGATTTCATATATTTTGCTATACATACATACAGACATAAATTAATTAATGTCAACAATTTACAACACTATTAATAACCTTATACTCAGTTAAAGTTACAAGTAAACACTTGTACATTACCAATATTTGTACAATTAGCCACTGTTTGAAACCTGTACTTTCAAATACTTTACTTGTACTTTCAATTTCAATATTTTAGTTTGTACTTTCTGATCATCAAATGAAATTGTACTTCTTTAAACTACAAGAATAGTTCATGTACTGCACTGAAGAAGAGTGTGAAACCACCTACTCCATAACAGTATTTTTTGTACTTGATGCTCTACCACTTGTTAGTACATGCTCTTTAGAAAAAGAACTCTTTTATATGATGTTAATTTACTTAAATTTTTTTTTTCATGTTGAGTAGTAAAGACATTAACAGCTAAGTGATTTCATGCTCTACCAACGATTCTATTAAGTGTTATAGTATCGTTGGTAGAATGTGAAAAAAGCGTTGGTAGTATTAGTAAATACTATTAGTGTCATTATGAAACAAGGCCAATTGTTTTTAAACTATTTGGGATACTTTTTTACCGCACCCAGACCATATCCCTTTTATTTTTTTGAAATGAAAATTAGTTACTATTTACAAATATTATCATATAAATTAAGGACAAAAGGTAATCGTGATATCTGGAGGGAAAGAGGGACAAACAGTTCACATTTAAATGTAAAAAAAGAAGGTATATTCTAAATTAGGGAGAATGGAATTCCATAAGGATAAGCTACAGTTAACAAATGACATTTATGGTGAAGGAATTAGAAATCTGAAGAGAGGGCAGTATGTTATATGTCTTAAGGTGTCACTGTAGCAATCTCATTTCTTGTGGTATCAGTTCGAATTTGGCCTGGTGAGGTCAACTTTTATTTTATGACGGCCTGAAAAAATAATTCATTAATGTTTTTAGTCTTGTTAGTTTATTAGAGATCCTGTTGTAAACTGCCTAATAATAATTGAAGTGAGGTAAAAAAAAGTGAAGAGACAAAGAGTTGGTGAGTGTATAGATGCAACATGGGTGCATGGTTGTTTGGAGATATGGGAGTTGTTTATCTGATTTTGAATGGATATGGATGATATAATATTTGAACTATACTGATCTTTCAAGGTTGGATTGAACGTGACCAAGGTTTTTGGGAGAGAAGTAGTGTAAATATTATATGGAATTGGAATTTTGGTTATAAAAATATTAGGAAAGCATTGAATGGATTTGATTAGAAAACCGGATCCAATAAAGATAGCTTTGGATTTATTTTAGTTTAAGCGAAGCAGTTTTTTGATAGCCAATTGTTACCATGTTATTATATGGTATTTAAATATTTAATTTACAAGTGGAAAGCCCTGTTCTAAGAATGGTTTTAATGACTGAAAAAAAAAATATTTTTGTATTCATATATTCTACTTTGTTTCATTAAAAGATATAAGAAACATGTTGCAAACAATGGCAGCACTGGCATAATTAAATACAATAACAAAGTATATTGTAAGAACCGTTATTTTTAAAAGTTTTTTTCTTTCCCAAAGTATAAAATAGCTTTATAAAATATACTCATTATAAAGTAGATTTTACTACAATGGTTCGCTCCATCTCCTTTGATCATTTTTTTTTTTTAAGAGTTAACCATATAAAGTTAGTTTGGTGAACTATGAAGTTGTCATAACGGTTACAGAGACTGTATGTACCTACCTACATGCTTACACATGCAAGTTTTTTATTATATAAGTATGTAATTTTAACATTTTTTTATTAAACATATAATTATAATGAAATATTTATTTTAGGGAATGTTATCAAAGCTTGGGATATTGGTGTAGCAACTATGCAAAAAGGAGAAATTGCTATACTTACATGTAGGGAAGATTATGCTTATGGTGCTGCTGGAAGTCCACCAAAAATACCTCCTGGAGCAACACTTATTTTTGAGGTAGTAACTTGTTTAAATATTTATACATTATACAAAAATTAATTTTTCCATATTTTATTGCAGTTTAGATAGGATATAATACAAATAAAACCTGCAGTACATTCGCTATAGAACCATACCAACTCCTTTATTTTATTTTCTGACTGGAAAGTCTCATTATTGGTTTGGAAATAATGGTTAGCTTTATATAGATACAGTTGATTACTCCTGTTTTTTTGGTTACTATTATCATTTTTCTTGCAATTCTATGTTCCATTGAAAACCTTTTTTGGTTAGTAGTATTTTACCATCTTCAGCATTTATAGCATTTTACCATCTTCAGTAAATTTACTCTTACATAATTTACTCTTGCATAACACTCTTGCATAATTAAAACAAGGTGAAACTAATACGAACATTGTACTTTTTTCTTCAATGCCATTTTTGTTAAAAGCAAACATGATTTAAAAATTAAAATATTTTGTTTTTGGAACATGGGAAGTTTTTTTTTTTTAAAAGCAAATGAAGAAATTTCAACCTATTGAACCTGTGAGGCTGTATTGTTTGAATCGTGTTTGGTCTATAAATATTCAATAATATTTGGGCCATATTCATAGCCAATTGAAACGTAAACGTTATTTATAAGATTATTTTTTCCCCACTTTACAAAAATGACTATCCTGTCATTGTATGTCATGTGATAAAAAATCACGCCGTTTTTCAATTTCAGGCACTTTTTAAGTATTCCTCGATTAAACTATCTTAAAGTTTTTTCTTTCTGTTTTAAGGTAATATTTCAGAAGTGATATAGAGCCATCGCTCCCCGGGGGTATTAGTGGGGCAGGTCTGGCGGGGAAGGATTGCCTTTATTTTGTGTCATGATCTCCTCTTGTGAAATTGTGACATGTGGTACATCAACCAACCTACTCGCTCTAATTGTCTGTTTGAAAAGTCAGATAAGTAAGGCTACCATGGAGGACGGGTTTATTTTTTTCTTCAAAAATTGTTTTGACTTAATTAAATAGATGACCTTTAAAATAGTTGTAAAGAGTTATGTAAAGGAATTAAGCTTTAACAAAAAATTTTCTTGACTTGAATTTAATTTTATTATGACTAAATTAAATTATTTTATTTTTTCATTATTTATATACATTAGGCTCCTCCACTATCCTCTATAAGGGCTCGAATTCAATGTATTGTAAATGTTCTATGCTTCATAATCTCCACTTTTTACCTAAATTAAGCGATGTATTATTCTAGGTGGTAATTAGTTCATATATGTCTGAGTACAATCTAGTATATATATATATATCCCTTTCTTGGTTGAATAATGCCGTAACACAAAAAAGTGGAAATCTACCGGACAAGCATTTGAAATTTTATTATTTTAGCACAGTAACTGTTGAGACTGGACCGGTCTACTTTACTCCACTCTGGCCTTTAAAATTAATGTATTAGGTAGAGAAAGGTTTCAACGGGTTCTCTATTTTACTTTAGACAAGCTTACTAGACCAGTCTAGTCAGAAATTTTCTTAGAGAATAATATTTACTTTTTCTTTTTCTAAAGTGGTAAATCTTCATTTTTTTTTATCATTTAATCATGAATCAGGAATGTTTTTTAGTTACAAAAGCTAAACTAATAACAAAATTGTTATTGTAGTTAATACTACTATTATTACTCCTTGTAGCTGCAGGCCTTGGTCTGCTCAATACGTTGCCAGACAGCCCTATCTAGTGCGGCTTCTTGCCAGTTGTGAGTACTCTGCAGGTCTCAGGCATCCTAGATGGAAGCATCCTCCCTGGTTTGCCTCTTGCTCTTGTCCGGTAGAGCCTTTCTGGGAATGTATCCAGTCCAACGCAGTCTTTCAAACTTGACTTGTCTCATTACAATTATATTCCCATACAGATCATAGATCTCCCTGTTCCACCTCCTTCAATTCTCTCTGACATTAACTGGTCCGAATAGGTGGCAAAGGATCTTCTGTTAAAAGATGAGGATCTCATCTTGTAGTAAATACTGAAACTAATAATCAAACATTTTTTCTAAAAGAAATACATTTGATAACAAAATGTATGATAATTCAATACAAAGAAATGGAAAATTTCCTATCAAGGAAATAAAAATGATTATTCTGTGGTACTCTTCTTTCAAATGTTATTAGTACTTTTTATATACTATTGGTTCCAAGTTCTTACTGGTAGTTATTAGGATAGATAGAAAAAAGGATTTTTGTTCTTATATTTCAATTTAGTAATATTAACGGTACTTCTTTATTTATTTTTTGGACATTGAAATCTTCCCTCTTTCAGGTGGAATTGATTGACTGGGAACCTGAGAATTTGTCTGGCAAAAAAGATAAAGGGGTCCTGAGGTTTCCAATGAAAGAAGGAAATGGTTTTGACTCACCAAAGGAATCATCAAATGTTGAAAGTAAGTTTTAGTTATTTATTATTTTGTCTGTCTGTGATATGCCTAATGCTATTATATTTTCAGTACCTACAGTACATAACAGTTGTTAAAATTTGACTGTAGCATGCATATAACTGTGTATATGTTGTAGTAGCAGCTCTTAAGCTTACCCAAATCTGAAGTGAATGCTGTTAAGATACTTGTCTCTTAAAAATGACCGTTATCTTGTGCTGACTTTTTACTGAAAGTATAACTAACAAAGTTATATTTATAAAATGAGCTATGTTGATAATGAGCCAATTATAATTCAGGAGCTTATTTCGAAGTGGTACATTTCAAAGTCTATTATTGAAGTAAATTATTTTCTATGATCATCATTGATTAACTGCTCAATGTTTCTTGAAGCAATGGTGATTCTCAGATAATTTTTATTTTGTTTTAATTTACTCATTACAGGGGGCCTATGAAATCTGGTCCCAAACTCACTTGTAGGGTACCACTAAAGGGTTAAGATGGCATAGGTCTTGTCAACCTTAAGAAGATAGCACATATCGTTGGATTGGATCTTGCTCTTGTGTTCAGAGAGATATTTGAGTTATAGACATCCATTTAATTTTCTTTATCACTTCTCTTGTATCCATAAATCAACTCTAGAGAAAAAAGAGTACTCTCCCAGCAGCTTCAAATCTCTAAATCATTTCCTTATCGATTTATTCATTCTGGTTGAGATGATCAACTCGATAGGTGAAATTATTTATCTGCTCTAATCTCTTGCCATTCGCCAACAAAGTTCTCATTATTCCCAGATTTTTTGTTCGGTCTTCCAGGATTGATTTTCATATTAATTGCTGTAATTTTTTCTTGTAGGATGTTTGTATTTTTGTATTACATTGGAGGTCTTGGTCATCACTTCTAGCAATACTAAGCTGTTAGTTTTTAGGTTTCTGTGCCCAACTGGAACTGGCTCATTCATAGTTGGCTTTCCTTAATGCAAGGTCCAAGATTAGCATTAGTACTCCTCCAGGTATTATTGAAAGTAACGGGTTTCAATGATAGCATTATAGGTGCATTTGAATTTGTCTTTTCTGTTGAGGAAGTACATCTGATTTAAATTTAATCGAATAAAATTGGTGTAGTGAAACTGCTTCCGTGGATATAAAGTTGTTTTAATTAGTTTAAAGATAAAATTTACCAAAATCAGCCACTGTCTGCCGTTCACAAAATGTAACCACCATAGTGCACTATGAGAAACTTGGAGTGGTATATGCTGAATAGTATTTATAAAGTGAAATATATGCACTTACATGTTTATTATTATTTATATGTTTTCATTAATCTTTTGTTTCTTTTTAAGTTTTTTTCTTTTTCTTTTTTTATTGTATCCTTAACTTTTTAAAATCATAACACATTTATTTTTGTTTTTTGCAGTACGGATAAAAGGTGAGCATGAAGGCAGAATCTTCGATGAAAGAGATGTATCGTTCTGCCTTGGTGAAGGAATAGAAAGTGATATTCCACCTGGCGTGGAGAAAGGTCTAGAGAAGTTTATCAAAGGGGAAACATCTAGGTTAGAATTAAAACCACAATATGGGTTTGGAGCTATTGGGCATGAGCGTTTTGGCATTCCACCAAATGCTCATCTTACATACACTGTTACATTAAAAGATTTTGATCCCGTAAGATTTTTCACATTAAATTTATTTTGTAGTTTTATTAATATTTTCAGCATAACATATTTTAATCAAGTATCACATTTTTTTTTTTTTAACTCCTTAATATTTGTGAAGAAGTCTTGATTTATTCTGCATGGGAAATGATTTATGAAAAAAGTCAACTCGTGACTAACAAAAAAATTTGTTACACTATTCTTGTCTGGAATAATGTTTGCCATTGCCTCTTGAGAGCTCTAGTCTTCAGTGCCTGATTATATATATCTCTTAAGGAGTAGGCTAGACAAATACATTGTGCAGAACATATAGACAATGCAATGGTTGCTGTTTGTGACAGAGGATTAGAGAAGTTATATTTTGTGAAAAAATAAAGAAAAGTTTTCAGTTAATAATTGTTATATTTAATTTCATAATTATGAATTATGAAGTTTTTAACTATTTCAATCAATTTTAATGTTAGTTAATTTGTATTTTCTGTAGGAAGGTTCATAGTTAAAAAAATTTTTGGGTGCCAAAAAAATTACTTTTTTTTATTTTTAATACATAACTTCTATACTTCTCTGTATGTTACACTATTGACCATAATAATTCTTGGATAGACTCATTATTTTTTACTCTTGTTCACAAGTTCATAGGCTTTCTCAGTTCACTTTTTGTCTGAAAAATAATAGTATTTGTTTAGCTGAGATGTGGCAATCAATGCGCTGTTAAAATGGGATTTACATTGTGTTTTTTCCATCCTTGGGTTTGCATGTATTGAAATAGTTTATTAATTAATTTTTCTTTTATAGGTTGTTGATATATGGATGATGTCCAATGAACAAAAAATAGGACAGTCAAAAGTATTAAAAGATAAGGGAACAAAATATTTCAAGGCAGATAAGTATCAACTTGCTCTGAAAATGTATCTTAGGATAGTTGAAATTTTGGATTACAAAAATGGTGAGTAAAATTCTTTTAATAGTTAAACCAAAGTAGTTAATCTTTTTGTGTAATAACAATTCTTGAGTGTTGATGGTTATTAATTTATATTTAGGCATCTACTACCTGAATACATTAATATATGAGTTTTTTTTTTTTAAGTTGTAGGTCACTTTTTATATGAAGTGAATAATATTATTAATTAATAATTCATATTAATAATTTAAATAACTTTTAA
>NW_027106142.1:167702-200192 GCF_000696795.3 Halyomorpha halys | reverse complement strand
TATATATATATATATCCTTCTGAACTGTATATACTTGGTCACACTTGATGCTATCAACTCATCCAAATCATATTAGATCTCTTGAACGTTTCCTCAGCCGATGGCTGTTAACCTTTCCTTTATTCAACCCAAAATTTCAGGTCATCAAAAACATGTGTGTTCGTTTTAACTGGAGTGTCCTACTTGTTTTAGAACTTACAATAAAAATCAATTTTGTTTTTCTTTTATAATGACATTTTTTGTAGAAACCTCTTAAAATAATGGAATAACTGTTTATACAGAAGGAAAGAAGAAACTTCCTTCTTTCTAACTAGTCTAGAATCTCGAAATTTGATAAACTGTAGTAGAGGTACTGAACTTCAAAATGAAACTTATATAGAGGTTTTTCGGTGTGCGGAAACAAAGTCTAGTATAATTTTTGATGTAAAAATGCCTTTAAGGCTAGATCATTTAATAAATTAATATGTTCATAATAAAGTAACAGGAAACTAATTTTGAGAAAAAAAAGTATAGCCCAAGGAAAAGGTTTCCATTTGGTCATGCCTCACACTTGTAGGTTCATCCAAAAGTACTCTGTCCTTTGTCATTATTAATTTCTCGGCATCCAGAATACAGTCAGTCCATTTCTATTACTTTGTTACATACTAGCTATTTGTTTTCCATTGAATTCATATTCGAACGAGATAGTATTAATGTTCTACTAAGTTTGACTCCTTTAATAGTTTAAATATCGTACGTATGTATAATACAGTAATATCAATCCCTTTTTCGACTGACTGGAGCGATGTATTTTGTTTATGAGTTATCAAAAGAAAGAGAATTTCATGAAGAAGTGGTGAATTTCGATTCATAAATTTTTACTTGAACTTTCATAAAAGTCATTAGCAAAAATGACAGCTTTCAAAACTCTGACAAAGGTAAAACAGGGAATCGAGACCATGCAAATTGGGTTTTAAAGATATCAACATGGAGATTAATATTCAAGTACATACAAAACATAAGTTGGGCCCAGTGTTTTAAAGTTCAAAATGAAAATGAGCGTTTTTGAGATAGCGATCAAATTAGGCATAGACAAACCTTAGGTTAGCTTCCACAGCGCCAGGTTACTATGGATACTTATCTCATGTTTCTTTTGTTCTTTCCCATGCCTCACTTTTATACATTAAAAAATATGAGTATTATTCAAAGAATACTACGGTATCATCACCAAAAAACATTGTGAAAATTAACTTTTACTGATTTTCTTGATAACTTTACCCAACTAACAACAATAGGGTAAATAAAGTATTTATTTTAATCTGTCCCTTTGTGGTTATTTAATTGACGATTAAGTGAACAGCTCAGCCGATTTCCAAATTATTCATTTGGACACATTGGTTCCCACTAAAAATTCATATCTCATCTAAAAAATCTGTTCTTGTACAGCCTAGCTACCAGATCTTATTAGGTACAATTCAGGGTTGATATAAGTTAATAGAATTTTGACTGTAAAACTAGGTGATATTTTCAATCAAATGGAGCAATTTAATTACTTATTACCTAAACAAATAAGTAATTAACATTACGAGTAAATAAGTAATAACTTATAGATAGTCTTTACAAAGTGTGCTGCTTTACCAATTCTGTGCGTTGAATAGACTTTTTTGATAATATTATATTGTTTATATGAATGAGCATGATATTACTTGTATTTCAAATGAATTAAAGACAGGAAGGAGACATATCTTATGTGAGAGTTTGTTTTATTCATACCAAAATAATAAAAATACAAAAGAACTCTCACATAAGATATGTCTCCTTCCTGTCTTTAATTCATTTGAAATACAAGTAATATTATGCTCATTCATATAAACAATATAATATTATCAAAAAAGTCTATTGCACCTAAGTGCAGGAATAGTAGGTAAAAATAATTAAAAGTCAATTGCCTAACTTTTAATTATTTATATTAATGCTGAGAGTTCAAAATTTTGTTTGAAATACATTCGAAGAATATTATATAGAGTTCAAGTTGATTGAGATCTATTGAAAAGATTGTGTTGAATTCAATTTTATTAATTTAAATTTTAACTGAGCTTCTTGAAATTTATCTTTTGTAATGTCAGTGTCAAATCTTTGGGTTGAGTTTCTTATGTTTTATCAATATCATTACAGTAATTATGTCTTACTTTTACCACGGTCCTTTTTAAATATATATTTTTCTTAAAATATCGTATATTTTAAATTTGCAGATTTTCAAGGAGCTGAACAGGCAGAAGCAAAGTCTCTGTTACTTGCTGCTAATCTTAATATATCTATGTGTCAACTTAAGTTAAAAAACTATTTAGCTGTAAGAAAGGTGTGTGATAAAATTCTCGAAGAAGATAGCAAAAATGTTAAGGGACTCTTTAGGCGAGGACAGGTATATTGTTTTATTACTGTAATCATTTTACGCTGTTATGTTGCACTAGTGCTTAGAATAGTTAAATCAGCTTTGTCTGCTTATTTACACTCCCAGTCAAAATTTTAAGACCACATCAATCTTTTGAAAAAATTTCATCCATTAGAAATAACAGAACATATTAGGAAAACATTAGAAAGAACAGAACATTAGGATATTAGGAAAACATTAAACAAATTAAATTTTACTTTTTTTATCAAAAAATCCTTCCCCACTTTTCAAAATGGCTTTGCTAACTCCTAGCATTCTTTTAATAAGTTTGTCTTACTTTTCAAATGTTATATTATACTATGAAAATTTTGAAAGCTTTTGATTAGCAGTGTTAGTTGGATGAAATAATTAGTCTCATTTTCTATAGGAAATTTTTAATCTACATATAGCCATGGAATATTTATGAAAATAATCATTGGATATAAAATTAAAATAAATCAAAATATTTAAAAAATAATAAAGAAAAATAAGATTACGAAAATTCATGTGTTTCTACCAATTAATGGTTTTGAATAAAACTAATAACAATTTTTTTTAAAAATCTTCAAACTTAATTATTATTTTAATCATATCCATTAATAAATAACACCTGGATTAGCTTTATATAATTAAAAAATAAATTATTCCTTTCAAACAAGCAGCAGCTGAGTCATAATTATTATAATGATAATAATTATAATAGCTGTATTGGCATCAGTATTGACGAAAGCCTCCCCCATAGGGAGAAATTTAATTATTACAATATCTTGCTCTAAATAAATTGTAATTATTAAAAATTATAAATGTGATGCAAATTGTTAATTTATTTTTATTCTAACTTTTATGTTTTTTTAACACTTTAATTTCATTTTACAATTATTTTTTTATATTTTTGTAGGCATATTTAGGTTTAAATGAACCTCAATTGGCTAAAACTGACTTTGAAGCTGTGTTAGCAGCTGAGCCCGAAAACAAGGCTGTACCTCCTCAAATAGCTATTTGTAATGCAAAACTAAAGGAAATACGATCAAAGGAAAAGAAAATGTATGCAAATATGTTTGAGAAGTTTGCTCAGAAGGATCGTGAGGTTAGCGCCAGTACCTAAAATAAATATCATGTTCAGAGTGAAAAACGAGAACCACAAAATATAATAATTTTTCTCAAAGACAGACTTTTCTTAAATATATGTTGACACATTCAAGTTTAAATTTTATATTTTGTGTACTTCTTAATTTAAGTATCTTTATGTTAGTTATTTCTTTTACATTCTTTGTTAACTAATATTTATTCATAATTTTGTCGTAATATTAAAAGATAATAAGAGTACTTCAAGTAAACTTAGGTTTTATAATTTCATAGTGGAGATTTGGTTGGCTTGAAGGCGAAAAGCCTGTTGTCGAAATAGCCCCTGAGAATCCCGAGATTCTTGAGGAAAGAAAAAGAAGAAAAGAAGAAAAAAAAAGATACATTGAAGAAACAAGGAGGTTGTTACAGTTGAAAAGAGAAAGAGAAGAACTTGAAAAAAATGTGGATGAGAAAGATGCTTCTGACACTGAAGAAGGTGTCAATCAAAACAAATTAGAACCCATTTCTGACTGTCAAACAGCTCACACTTCCTCTGAAAATAAATCTGCTGATGAAACCTGTAATTATTAATTTTTCCCTTAATGTTTTGGCATGATTCTCATGTTTTGGTCTTGAACTTATCGGCTAAAATCTTTCTTACTAACATTTGAAAATGATACCCTGAGAATGATTTGGTTTTTATGGAGTGGATTAACTAGATTGCCATTAATAACACTGATGATTACTGGGATTCTCTCTTAAATGTCTTTGCCAACATTTGATAGAGTTAATTATTACTTTTAAGTAATGTCACAACTCTCATTCCTATATTTTTATCATATCTTAAGCTTGTTAGTTTAGTTTTCTCATTTAATGCTTCGAGGATGCTGAAATTTATGTTAAACACTTATGATGCTAAGTCACTCTGTTAAGTTTATTGTGAATTTGATAAAGCAATATCTAGAAAAACCTTTGATGAATGTTTAAATTAAATATGAACTCCGCCACAAATAATTTTGTTATTGTTAGTTAAAAACATTCATTGAAATAAAATGTTCTATATTTATTTTCTGGTTTTGTGGTTTCCCTATATTATATAACATCCTTCCTGAGATTGAATGGCATTATTTTCATTGAAGAAGTTTTGATAAATATTCATTTTTCATTCCAATATATTTTTTTTTATCCAATATGTTTTATTGTCCATTGCAGTGATGCGAGTTTTTTCGAGTGAGAGCCAATTTTTTTTTTTTTTTTTATAATTGTCTTGTTATTTTCTTTTTTTTAAGTAAATGTACATTTTATCCGTTCCAAATATAATAATTAAAGTACAGTACCACTTTCTTAATTACTTAATTTTTACAGTTGTACAACAAATATACACATGATATCTAATCAATAACTGGTAGGGTGCAGTAATCAATAAATTAGTTTGGCAACAACTTTACGTATCTGTGATACCTGTTTAGAATGAAATGTTTTTCAACTTTTAAATTAACTTAACTATATTGTGTCATTTTGAAAACTAATTCTTGTCTTTTAGTTTTTATATAAATTTAGGAATGTACGTTAAAACATTTCCTGAACCTTAAAATTCTGTTAATTAAATAATAGAACTCTGAAAATCTAAAATCATTTACATGTATTCATGAAATCACAGGTTTATTCAACTTGAAAAGTTCAAGTGTTTCTTGCGGCAGGAGTAACTGATTGTCGAATGATTATTTTCCAAATAATTGATGGTTTAGGAGTGCATGATGTTGTGGTGGCCAAGAGTGTTAGGTGTCACTTTAGTAACCTCAAGTTCGAATTTGAATCTAGCAACTGTGTGTTTACCCTTAGTAAATTACATATTGTTAATGTAAGATAAATTCAATAAAATTGATATAAAAAATCTAATTTTTACCTACATTTAGTGACATAAATTTTGGTGTTTCAATTTTTGATAATTTAATTTTTTTTTCTGAAAAAAGTTTGCAATAATTTTCAAGAATTCAGTTATGTATGAAACTGAAGGTTGTCAAGTTCTATTACTTTGAGGATCTTTGTTTCAGATTGTGCTTCTTAGAATTATTGGTGGTGGCCAAATTCTCGAAAAAAAAAAAATTTAAAAACGGATATTCAGATGTAAAATATTGAATTAAACTAATTGTAAATTCATAGGATTGTACTTTATGGAATCTTTTTAGTAGGATTAGGGATTTTTTCCTTTTCACATCATCGTCAATATTATCTTTCTACTTATGTATCACATTAATATTGTTTACATGTTTAGATTTAAACAAAGTCAGAGTTGTTTTCGGTTGTCACCTTTTAATCAGTTTTATAAAGTTGATAGAATTGGGACAATCGATTGTAAGGAAGTATCGACAATTTTTCATTTCCATCATTGTTTCATTTAATTTACTTCTATCTGCTGTAAGACTGATGTTCAATGACAGCCTTATTTATTTACAATCTGTTAAAAAAAATGATAGTATGAGTGAATTAAAAAAAAAAAAAATAGATAGATTCAATTTTCTTATTATTATATTTTATATGATAGTTTTTTCCCTTATAACTTCTATGCACTTGATGATCCTTTTCCTCTCATTGATATTTATGATTAATTTTCATTAACTTAATTTTTTTTTAATATTTAAAAATTATTTGATAATCCTTAGCTAAAATTGAGTTTGTTTTTCTGTAATTACTTTAATTTGCTGATGAACCAGAATGAAAATGTGTGTAATTATCACTGATTCGTTTTTCTTTCCTAACTCACTATTATTTTTTACTTTCTATATCATTAATATATACTCTTTATCTCAAATTAATTATTAATGAAATCTAATCAGCCTTATACAATTCTAATAGTATAATAATATAATTTTTTTTTATTAAATTTTAGTCATTTAGTTAGTTAGTGAGTTGCAAGCTTGTATAGATGAAATTAAAAATTGTATTTGATTCAAAGAAAGAAATCTACAAATTTAGTGTTCACTTTGGGATCATATTACTTTTGAATGCATCTAAAAAGATTTATACCCACATTTGAGAGAATAAAGTGAGGCAATTTAGAAAAAATAAACTCAGTAAAATAAAACAATTATGTAGGTCAGGTTAATCAAGAGAATATGTGACTATAATCCTTAATTTAAGAAGTATCTCAAGGGAAGTGTTAAAAATTTTGTTAGTCACGTTGCTAGAACTCTGAGAAAATCCCATTTTTGTTAAAGGTAAATCTTAACTAATTTCAGTGCTAGGCCTAGTGGTGTTACTATCTCTCTATTAATCATCATAATGATACACGATGTGATTACTGCAGGAGAAGGAAAGGAAAATATTTAATTGGTTAATAGAAAATGGACTCAGTTGAAATAAATTGATGAAGTTCTGCTAGTGGCTTCTCAGAGAAAAGTACAGTGCAAGATTGAACTTTCAAGCAGAAGGAATGAAAATAAATACATATGAAACTGAAGTAGTAGTTGAATCGTTGTTCAGCATTTTTTTTTATCGGCCAAGACTCCCATTGGAGTCTTACATTGCCTAACCATGGTTGGGGGTCAAAGTTCTTCATTTTGTGGGACCACCACTCAATGAAAAAAATCTACGTCCCAGGCCGGATTCGAACCAGCACCGCCAATAGACATCAAATTGGTAAGACTGTTTCTTAACCACTGAGCAATGTGCGGGCCAGTTCAGCATCTTTAGGTCAATGTAAATAGCAATGATAAATAAACAAATCTAAGTATCACAGAAGCTAGCAAGTCACTTGAAAGAATGTCCACTAAACTAAAAATTGCTTAAAATTAATGGTTTTATCTATAAGTTTCTTTTAACTTTGTCCATAACTTAACTAAACGATATTAGACTTTTTCTGTGTATTATTATTATTATTATGGCTCTTCCAACGGGAGTCTTGGGCCGATGTAAGAAAAGAAAAAAAAAAATGGTACTATGGTCCTACAAGTCCACCCGGGCCTCCTCCACAACAGCCAACCAGTCTACACAGTCTCTTGCTTTCTCCTTCCATCTGCCAACCTTCAAGAGCTTCAAATCCTCCTCCACATCGTCCAGCCATCTGATCCAGGAACGTCCTCTTTTCCGTTTTCCATCTGGTTTGCCATAAACCATATTTGGGGTATCCTTTCTTCAGGTGTCCTCTCAATGTGTCCTAACCATCTTAATCTTGCTGTTTTAATTAACGCCACGATGCTGGGTTCCTCATACAGATTTATCAGTTCCTCATTCCTTCTTCTCCAAACTCCATTCTCCAAGACTCCTCCCCATATCGTTCTCAATACCTTTCTCTCACAGGAGTTGAACATCTGTTCTGCTTCTGTGAATTACACTGAAAAAATTACTTTTTCAATCTCATTTATTTATTTACGCTTAAAAAATGAAGATATTTAGGATTAAAGAAAAGAAATTTTTTTTTTATATATGTATATATAGTTGACCGTAAAAATTAATATATAAGAAGATGGTCAGGGTTGCGGTCAAAAGTGAAACAAAAATAGTTGTAAACTATTTTTGTTTGACTTTTGACCGCAACCCTGTCCATCTTCTTATATAGAAATTTTTTTTTCTTCATGTCTGTACCTCAGAACCAAACTTTTTTTATTTTATGCTAAACAGGACTATTTTTGAAGTTTTATAAATCTAGAAGTTGTAAACTATAGTTGCAGTTTGGACACCATGAATCTATTTATACTTATTTCGTTTGTTTTTTTTTTTGTTTATTTTGAAATAAATACTTCTAAATTTATGTGGAATACAATTTTAGTGGCACTTGAACAGCTGTTAATTTTTGTTTGCTTGTTATACAGTTATTTCAATTAATATCATTTATGCTGAACCTTGATTGGTCCAATTTTTTTAAATTTTTCTAGGAGACCAAATAAACTGATAAATAATAATGTATTAGAAAATGGGATATTTTTCCTGTGTAACTATGGTATTTATGAGTTTTAACTATAAATGGTTTTAGCCGTGGGTAAAGCAACTAGAATTGAGCTTTAATATAAAAAATAATGTATACTGTTACTGTATTATAGGCCTCAAATAATTTGTTTAAGGAAACAAATGTGTTTTTAAACACAATATTATCTTGATAACACTTAAATAAATAAAAAAAAAATTGTTTATTTGAAAAAACAAAACAGGTTTTATAGGATATAGCTGGCCTTAGATCAACTAGATGTAAATTAAACCAATTTATCTATTTTTAATTTTTTTTTTTTATAGGACAATAGAACCATTAAACCTAGAAAACAATCTTGTTGCCTTTGATTGTTTCATAGGTTTAATGGTCCACTATGAGGCGTAGACAATGCCAATCAACCATATTCATTCTATAGCATTGCATTAACATTTATCATATTAAGTTGTGTTTTCCAGGATCTTGGTGTAAGTTGGTAGGTTGTACCACTTTAAATTTTTTTTTTTTCTCATACGTGGTGAGAATAGTGTTAGGATGGATTGGAATGTCAGCTGTAAAAAGTGTATAAAGGATAGGACCAAGGATTCTACCCTGAGGTCCAATTCAAAATAAAAAAAATTAACCAGTATGTATCTCATAAGGTCTTGTCTTACTGTAACAAAATTTTGTCACGTTTCCTGCAAGTGCCCTTCTGAATGAAGCTGTCCTTAATTACATCAGATATACCTGGGTGTGATGTTATAAGCCATCTTGATTTTCCTATGCTTCTTCTTACGTATTATCTTGTAGTACCTATCAGCGTAGAGGAGTGTCCTCCCAGAGCTAACACTGTTCTTATTAGCACTTGGTTCCATGCTGTCTTCCTGGCTTGGAAAAGATTTTTATCTCTTTTCTTGCACGAGCAGTCGACATATAGGTATAACATCCTTGGTTGGCTTCAAGGTCTTCTACCATCAGAAGCATAGTTCGTATTCTTTAATGGAATTGGTAATCCTCCATCTTATGCCAAAATGAAAATCAAGGTGGTTTATTCTTATTCCACAAACGGCTAAGTGTTACTGGAAGACAGACTCGATCCAGTCTATCTTCCTTTTCATTATCTCTTACTCCTGAATGGTAAGGTACCATTGGTAATTCACTCTTTTCCAAATTTAGAGAATGTTATGTTAGAGTTTTTTTTTCAATACTCTGCAACTTTTGATCAAGATACCTCTACTTGACAAATATTATTATTAAGAAGTGCTGCATCCTAATCATTTTAGATAGTATGCTTCAGCATAGATCACCAGTTTTCTCTGTTAATTACTTCTCCTTGCAGTTTTTATGTTGATTATGCTCTTAATTTTAAAAGGAAAATTTTTTGTCCCCATGTTTATTATTAAGAAAATTAGAGTACAATGATAATGAATGATGTCTTTGCTTAGAAATAATTCACTTGTTCTCTCTTAATTAGATGCAATGTCTATAATCAAATAATTAGAAATTAGCTTAATTAATAGATTGAAGTATGTTGATAAAAAAAAAATTGTGCAAAGATAAATCCTTCCCATCTAATTCAGAAAACCCCTAGCCTATACCAATCATTCAAATGCTTTTCATTTAGACATATCTTTTTGGTAATTAACTCTACATGAAGGTTTAAGACATATATAAGTTTAGTACTTATATTTGGATAGAAGAAATTACTATAATATTTCATATTGGTTTTTTAACCTGAGCTTTTTTTGTAGATAGTATTTTAGAAAAACATATTTCTTAGTTTCAAGCTGTTATCTGTTCATTTTTTAAATTTTTATTCATGATAAAAAGAACTAAG
This sequence comes from Halyomorpha halys, assembly GCF_000696795.3. Taxonomy (NCBI): domain Eukaryota; kingdom Metazoa; phylum Arthropoda; class Insecta; order Hemiptera; family Pentatomidae; genus Halyomorpha; species Halyomorpha halys. The sequence goes on along the minus strand of NW_027106142.1, from coordinate 189,977 downwards.
TTATTCATTTAAGAATATATGATTTAGTGACATTATGATTTTGCATGCATGTCAAAGAACTGATTTCACTTAATAAAAAATAATGTCTACTATTTATTAGGAACTGACATTTTGACACACATGGGAAGTCTTCAAGAAACTTCAAAAGATATCTGAAACTAATGTAGGTGTATTAAAGTGACATATTTGTATAAAACTCATATAAATGTAGAGCTTGGGATATGAAAAGGTATATCTGAAAATATGACATACAAAAATAGTAAAAAAAGTTTAAAATTAAAAATATATTGCTACTGTAACTGACATAGTAATGAGTAATGAACTGACAACTTAAGAATACTGAGCAAGTAGTAATTGATTTAATAAAAAATGATAAGTAATTAAAGAGATAATATTAGTTACAGATAATTCATTAAACCATTATGTGAGAATAATAACTGTTAAGGTAAAAAAATATCAATAATAAAAATAATAACTAATAGTGCTAGTAGTAGGACATGGTAAATGATGTAGAAGGGAACATTGTTGGAATAAAGTAGTTAATTAAAATGAATGGGTTTTTTTTTATTTTATAAAATTGGTTTTATAAAAGAAAGGAACTAGCTAAGTGGAATGATGCAGAGACACCTGTTGTGTTATAGGTGTAAACAGAATGAAAGAAAAAAGGGCAGTTGAAATAGAGGAGCAGAGGAAGGGAGTGAGCATGAAAGTGTAGTGAAGAATGTCTTCTTTATTTAAATTCCTTTATTTAAAAATAAATCATTAATGTTTTGTGCCCATCTCCCTATCATCAAATACATTACTGTATTCTGATGTTGCAGCATGAAATTGCTACTAATATTTTTCATATGGTCTTCACTCAAATCCAAATAACTAGCCATATGGAACTGTATACCATATGGAAAATATTAATAGAAGTTTCTTAGACAAACTTAAATTGATGTTGCAACACCAGAAGATAGCAATGTAGCTAATGATGGAATGATGTTCCGAAACATTGTCATTTATGATTGATTTTTAAATAAAGAAGATATTCTTCACTAAACTTAACTAAATAATATTGAAGATCTTCCAGTCATTTGAATCTAAATTATGAAATCAAATTTATTTATTATATATAAATAAATCTTAGATATATCATTTAAATAAATAAAAGTAGGTTAAATAGTAAATAAATACTAAATAAAAAGAACTATTGAACTATTTGAAACTATCTTATGTGTATGATTAATAAGTATGCATGTAAACATTAAGAATAAATAATAGTATTTAGATGAACAAGACAATCGTACCTTGTGCAAAGAGAATAAAAATAATGGTGAAAACTAAATAGAAATATCTGAGTTGTAATGATAACAGTATTGATAATGTTAAAACGAATCATGTGAACTTTTATTACTGACTAAAGTAATTAGTAAACATTAAAAATTTTATTACAATTTCGCTAATAAATAGTTAAAACAAGTAATAAATCTTATTATATATTAGTAATAAATCTTAGTATTTAGCTATAAAAATGTGCAGAATTATAAAAACTAAGACACAGGGTCGGTGGGATATCAAGATAGTGAACAAAGAAATGATAATATCCGCGTAGAACACAAAGTACAAAGGTGAAAAGGGTAAAATAACGATGAAAATTATACATTAAAAATTTTATGGAAATAAAAGTACTACTAGTAATGATAAAAAAAAATCAGAACATAAATAATAAATGATGTGTAGAAATTAATTAAATTTATCAATAATCAGTGGATAAAGAAAGTGTGATAATAATCTGAATCTAAACAGTTATTATTCTCATAACATAATTGTTCAATTAGTTATTCATTATTGGTCTAATTTCTTACCATTTATTACTTTATCATTTTCTACTTCTTTAGTATAATTAATTTATCAGTTCACTATTCATTACTAGGTCAGTTAATGTATCATATTAGTTTTCAATTTTAACTTTAGTAATATTTTTGTTTTATTTTTTACTGTAAATTATATATATGTAAATATTTCTTTACATTTCCCTACTTATATGTATGTAAATGTTCCTTTATATTTCTACATTAGTTTCACCTACTCTGTATCTTTTTTTTTTAGTCCTGATGAACAATGTGGATCAAAATGTCTGCTATTAATAAATGTTTGGCACAGTTTTTTTATTATTGCTTTTATTGAGCACAGACTGGTCATCTTATTTATTCACATGTGGTCATCCAACTAACTACAGTACCAACATTAGTTGTTTAGAACTATATATATATTTTTTCAAATATTTTCATTTATATGGAAAATAAATAAATCAATTGAATTATTTTATTTTTTAAGTTCTTTTCTTTTGTTAATTGTCAAATTGCTGTAAGAGGCTTTTTCCTCTTGCAGAAAGAGGAAGAGGAGAGAAAGAAGCAACCAGATATAATGAAAGGCTGCTTCGGCGAATGGGGAGCTGAAGAACGAGAACGTGAACCAAGTGACTTTGAAAAAGAAAATCCTGATATCCTTATGCTTGAGGGCTCTGGAGACTTCAAGAATATGTAAACAAAAAAGAAAATGACTAACTCGCTTCTAATGTGGAGAATGTTTTATAAACAGTCCATCCATATACATTTTAACTTGTGTTTAATTATAAGATTTTAGAGTCATTTAAGTTTTTATCTGTATATAATGCAGGAATTTTATTTCTTTTGATTTTTTGTCATAAAAAATATTTATTTTTGCTTCTCTCATGTGTAAATAACAATAAAAAACATTCTTTTAAAATGTTTTAAGAATTATGATCCTATTTATACTAAGACAGTTCAAGTTTTAATAAATCCTATTTATCCTTACTCTGTGATTTTTAGTGTTCTATAAATTTTACTAACCTGGTTCCCAATTTAAAATATAAGGTAGTTAAAATAAAATCGTTTTGTTTGTTTAATTGTTTAAGCTTTTATTGGATTAAAATTGTATAAGCTTTTATTGGATGTAAGGGGTATTTTAAAATTATGATTTATTTAGAGGATTAATTTGTATACCAAAACTATATGTATTAAAATTAATATAAGGTCTTTTTAAGGTCTGAATCAGGTATTAAGTATCATGACAATTTTATGGAAATTTAGATTTCCATTAAAAATACCATTTCTTTATTTTTTAGCAGATTTTTTCACTTTTGAAGTAGCAAAATGAGTGAAAGTCAAATGCTGTTATCTAATTAAAGTAGCAATAATCATAGTATGAGTAGGTTTCAAATTTCTCAGCATTGGAGTCAGTTTGGTGCATATATTACCTTAAATGTAGTTTTATTATCATGATTGTTTAAAAATAGGTCTGTGATTAGCAATTCAAAACATTTTTTCGGTATTACTTGGTTTTGTTACTAAATAGATCAAAAAAATTTATAGCTTTGATTTTTATGTAATGCATACTCATACCTTAAATAAATTTGTAAGAATTTTTTGAAAGATTACGTATTAATAAAGGTTTACTACCTAGTTTGCTCCTTCTGGGAAGATTATACAGTTTATTTTAACATTAGTTTAATACTCATGCGGTTGATACTTTAATTTTTTTGATATTAGCACTGCCATTTAGCTTATTATTGGCTTTGTTTTAGAGTTATTATTTTATTTTGTCATTTAAATATTCTTTAGTAATTAAATTAAGAAATCAGTAACCTCCAAAAGATGGCAAAGACAAGCCTTTGTCTCTGGGAGGGAACTGTAATTCCCTGTTCATTTCATAATTATTTGTGTTGGAAAAAAACAATTTATATGTATAAAAAAAAACATTATGAGTTCATTCGTATTCTAGGAAGCCTTATTTCTAAGATGATAAATTTCTTTGAATTTTTTGGGAGGAATACGTGAGGTTGAGAGTGTGACATTAAGTGAGAACATTCAGTCTAAAGACAGTTGTGCCAAAAAATTATCATTGTTGATGTAAGATAATTATATATTTCAAAAAATGCAAACTATTTTGGATTTACTCTCTTACTTTGATCAACGCCTTAATGATAATTAATCATTAAATCAACTAGACGAAACAGCGTTGCGGGCGTACGGCTGTAAAGACAAAGGCGCCGAATATTGTATACAGGATCACAGTCAATAAGAATTTTTTTAAAAGAATTAACCTATCAATTTAATATTAATATCACTCAAAGTTGAAGAATTTTTGTATGAAATTTTGTCCAGGAGCATTGTAATTTCAATAGTAAGTATAGTACGTATTTTATTATGGAATTCACCATGGCATTTTTGTTCAAAGCATTACGAACCCTTTAATTAAGTATCTCAGTTCTCATCATCATAAAACGATGATCATATTATGAAGCAATGCTTATTATAATTACATATTTTACATAAATTGCAAAATATGTTTTCATTTCATTTTTAAGAATCATAATGTATCGTATATGTATATATAGTTGATCGTAAAAATTTATATATAAGAAGATGGTCAGGGTTGCGGTCAAAAGAGAAACGAAAATAGTTCACAACTATTTATTTTCCAACGTTTCGCCCCACTTTTCAGGGCTTCATCAGGGCTGTTCAAAGGTAAAGGTTGAACAGACAACCTTTACCTTCTTCGTCTGTTCAACCTTTACCTTTTAACAGGCCTGATGAAGCCCTGCAAAGTGGGGCAAAACGGAAAATAAATAGTTGTAAACTATTTTTGTTTCTCTTTTGACCGCAACCCTGACCATCTTATACATAATGTATCATGTATAATGGTGAAAAGTTATATATATCAAAATTGATTAAAACTAGCAACATCCTCAGAAATGGATTTTCAATTGGTATTTGTACAGTAAACAAAAACTTCAAATTCAAATCTAGAGTTATTATTATATTATATTCTGTCAAATATTTTTGAAAGTTCGAAACATGCATAGCTTCATTGTCATTATTATTATTTTTCAAAATAAGTTTTATTTATTAATAAATATTAAAATATACTATAAACCTGGGCAATAAGTAATAGTCATAAATGATCACATTCATATCAAAATAAAAAAAAATATATACAATAATAGAATCTCTATATGTATATAAACAGAAAGATAAATAAAATGAATATAATCATGCTATGATAAACAATTAAGGATAAAATAAAATAAGTAAAATTTTAATATTGTCATTATTAATTTATATTTATGATTTTTATTTAGAATTCTTGTTATCTAAGCTTCATGATTTTGTTTAGAAGATGTGTGGATAATTATGAAAATTAATTATATTTAATGATTATGATTTGTTATGTTTTCTTTTCCAAAGGCTTCTTGTGTGCTTACCAATTAGACGGTATACAAGCATACAATATTGTTATCATTAAATATTTATGATATATGATATGAATGGTGTTGGGTAATATAAGCATCGGCACTCCACATGTTTACAAAGCATTTATTTAGTAATTTAATATCCTTATAAATATAGTTATAAATGGTTTGAATAATAAAACTGATTCGTATAGATTTCAACGCCATATAATATTTTAGATGCTGTGTTGACTATCTAGCTGGGATAGTAGGTCAAAAAACTGAAGGTAGTTTTGCGGCTGGCTGTCTTCCGCAAGTGTCCTTAAGTCTGTCTCCTTCAGTTAGAATGTACCCTCTTTCCGCATAAATGTGGTTATCTGTTTCTTCTTTCGGTGGTAGGTATTTCTGATATGGCTCCTTCCTTAGCGTTAACTAAACTCTAAAACAAAAAAAAAAAATTCTTAGCTCCTACGTCCTTAACAAAAGCTGGCAATTGTTCAAAAAAACTCAATTACATACTTTCCGAGCAGAGCCTGTCCCAAAGCATAGGGCTTGACACTTGATTCATTCAATTAAACCTTCCGGCAACCCACTATCCTCTCTCATCTTTTATCTGAAAGCTTCCTAGATTTTCTTTAGGGCTTCCTGTTTTATTGTACCAAATAGACCATTTATTAGTAATCGGTTTTATGAGAAAACATTATTCCTAGGACCACGCAGAAATCCCTAGATAGCCAGGAAGCTTAGAATATTTGAAATACTGAATATAAATTAGAATGCTTGAGGGAAAAAAATTCCTGTTGATTAGATCTTTCGGGCCATATTCTTGTTCCTGTTCCATAACGATTGATTTTTTTTGTACAGTATAGGGTTTTTATACCAATTCACAGCCAGAGGACCGGGATTAGCCTTTGAACATTGTTCTTGTTCACAAGGTAGCCGTGGAAAGGTACAGGCGCGAAAAGGTGGAATGAGATTAGTAACAGGTAGATGTGATAGAAAGGAAGTGCTTATTAAGGAAACGGACAGTTGTACCTTTAGTTGCCTTTTACAACAAGAAGTAAAATGTGGATCTATTCCATTACCACAGCACCCACGCTAACTTATAACTTATTCAATCTTTTATATCAGTCCGAATGATAGAATGTAGGACTGCGACATTACAGTATTTTGTCATGGGAACTCATCTAGCAGTAAATAAAAAACTCAATATCTTGTTCACCTTAAAAAATTGATAAGGTGTAAAAGAAATCAAATTTACGAGAAAAACTAAACTGGAAACAACTGTCACGCTGCATCTTCGGGACTGATACCCGGCCGCTCAGTTGGTTTTTGGTTGGCTACTTAGAAATATTCATTATAAAGCTGATTGGGAGAAAATATAAAAAGGGGAGGGTACGATTGTTGGTTATTGTTTAATATTGGAAATCGTTGGTTGTAGCTCGTGTTACATAGAGGTTGAAGACTTGAAAGGAGCAAAATCTAAAACAGTGTTGCCAGATTAATAAGAAAAATCTTAATATTTGAAACAAAAATCACAAGAGACTTTGATTTGAGTATAGTTATCGTAAGTCCACAACAATATATTTTTTCCTTCTCCAGTTGGTTCACATATATTGAATTAAAAAAATCAAATAATTAATTCCTGTAGTAATCATCTGAAACAATAAATATTGTTGTAGAAAATAACTATGCTATTTCATCGAATGCGGTAATATTAGCTATGAAATGTTTTGCTTATTCTAATACAGTGGTTCCTAGCCAGGGTTGCGCGAAATAGTTCAAGAATGGGCCTTCCACATCAACTTAACACAGTTTTGAACCTAAGGTTAAAAAAGACGCCATTTGACACTGTATCAATTGACAATGTAAGGTTCCGTCATTTTCCTACTAGTACTAAGTGTTCCGCCTCCACAAAATGGTTGGAAACCACTGTTTGACTATCTAATATCATAGATGGCGGTAAATGTAGTATAAGTCAGAATAGGCTGTACATTTTAAGCAGTTTGGGATTTGGAAAATCTGGAATTTACAATACTACTTTTACCTTAGATAGGTAATGTAATGTATCCAAAAAAAAAAAAAAATATTCTGAAGGATGAACCATTTCGATTTAAATAAATTCTGGCTTTCATCGGCCATTTTCTTACTTATACTACTTCCCCCAACCTACCCAGATTTAATGCTTATAGGAAAAAATCTTTAAATTTTTATATTATGACTATAAATTATTGAAATAGCATACAGAAAAAATGAGATTATTCTTCAAGTTAAAAAATCCATGAGCTGTAAAAACTATATCTCTTTTAGCCACTAAATGAAAGTATAACATTTCCTGAAAATAAAGATACTGTATAGATAGTTGAAGTAAGAAGCATATTATTCTAATTTGCATATTCCTGAATAGTTTGTTGCTAAATATCAACTTACGTCATCTAAATTGTAGAGTAGTCTTCTGTACAACATCTTGTTTATGTTCTTTACCTGTCAAAACAATGGCCATGATTATTTTGAATGATAAATTAAGCACAATGAACAATTTAGATAATTATTAATTAAAGAATATAGAAGTTTATTCTGAGAATTCATACGAACAACAATTCCTGTAGCTATTTTCAAAGTACTAATTGATAATGGAGAAATATTTCTTTTAATTCCAGTTTAATAGAAGGGGCTGATTGGATCATAATTCCAAGTCATAAAGCCTACTTTTATCCCTTCACAATTTCAAATGATATTATCTAGAACTAGGAGTAACTTGACAAAAAAATAAGATATATAAAAGAAAATAAAGCCAGCCGATGGTCAACTGTATTTAGTCGCTAACACATAGCATACTGATCAGTGAGACAATCGACAATATTAAAAGGGATGAGAGAGCATTAGTTGTGACCAGTCCAATGCATTTGTTTTTTATTTATTCATTTTTTTTGCTCTTCGAGTCATAAAGTTAAGGTCATTGTATTAAGGTAATATATGTAAATGATGGTGTAGAATTCCCAGAGAGTACTGAACAATGGTTTTCGCCCCTCCAAAAAATTGCTAGTTGCAACAGGGATGGTTCCTCTACTTCCGAACCAAAGCCCCTTATTATTCTATATTATTATTCATTATTTGTATTATATTGTTATAGAACTATATGACACATATAAAAAAGTTATTTACTACTTACTGATAACTGTTCACTCTGACTAAACTGGTAACTGTTTACTGGTACCAAAATGTGTCGGTGAGGTATAAAAATAAGAAACGAAACAGAGAAAATTTACAGTGAAAAAAAAGCATATTAAGAAAAATTATAGACATGAATGAAAGTTGTTGAAAATCAAAACAAAAAAAAAATCACTCCTGGTTTTACAATGAATAATAGTGTACAGTTAAATTTAAGGGCGAGTACGGATGGAAGGATTATTCTCTTTAATGTCCTCGGTGTCGATGGCGAGCTAGTCTTCAGTCCGCATGGTATGAGGCGATCTATGGTATTAAGTGAAGGGACTTACAGATTACAGCGGCGTGGTAATCTAGAAGCTTCAAGACCTTTATCTGCTGGGCGTACACTGGCGTCTATTGTGAAGGCAAGGTCGAGGCGATTTATGGTGACGGCCTGAGCAGTTGGAACTTCCAGCTTGTCCGGTGGGCTTCAGAGACAGCAGCGATGCGTCCACCATGCGATTCCAACCTCAAGTGGTTAGGCGGGGGTAAAGTGCTCATTAGCGGTAGCCAACTGAATTATTTAAATTGAATCATGTGGTACGTGGAATTTCGAAGGTGCTGAATCAATGGCGCGAAAATTGAATGGATGTTATTGACTACTGAACACCAGTAGTATGTCTTTTTTTTCTGTAACGCCGATTTCAATTCTTTCTTTTAGTTTGTAGGGTTTCGGCCCATGATGCCAAATTCGGCTTTCTTTATGGAATAGCTGAAAAGCGTGATTTTTTATAGCCTGTAGCGCGAAACTTATCAAATACCTTCTCCTTAAAGCCTTTAATATTTTGTGTATGAAATCAATCAGCGTGAAAAAAGAAAGAAAATCTGATAAAGAAGAAAAATCTTTATTAGACCATAGATTGAAAAAAACAACATTTTAAGGCAACTTTGTAATCTTTAAAAAGTAATCAAATTTATTACAAATACACAAAATGGTTATTGTAGTCTCAAAAAAAAAAAAAAATAATAATAATAATTGTATACATCGGGACCTGTCCGTGCCGTACTTCAGCTGTCTTGAGTGTATTTTTAAAATGTATATAGCGTGGAAAAGGGGTAGTTGAAATTCTGAGACCTTTCTGTCAAAAAACATGCATATATTTCTTTAAGTTCTAGTGTTAATCCCTGGAAGGGTAATTAGGGTTAGTGTGTTAGCTTTAAATATTTATCTATAATAATATTATATAAGACAAATTTGGGTGGTGTATACAGTACGCATACAGTATACAGTATACTGTACATGCAGGTACACAGTGTACAGTATATTTTCACATTTTCGCCCATTAAACCACTGTCAGGGGATTAGTGTACAACTGAAAAATATATATTAGACGGCAAAAAGACTTAGCACCCAGAAACAGGATATAACAATTAAAATAGCAAAACAATTATTAGAAAATAATTGATGTCTAGTTCTAAACACCTCGTCATGGTGACTAAACTAGAACCTCCTCTAGGAGGAGAGGAGTTCTCATGCTTTCCTTTCAATTCTCCTCGACATATCATCCTTTCAATCAAAATCAAAATGTTATTAGTAACCTGATGAAAAAAGCCGTAAAATTAATAGTTAAGGATCATATAAAGGATGTTAAAGCACAAGTGTTGACACATAAACGTGATTAGCTGGAAAATCCTAGAATTCTTAATTACCAATTGTCTAATTATCTAATATTTCCTAGATACAAACTTCTAACTTATAAAAAACATCTCTCTGAATCCCTCAAGAAAACGTTTAATGAATATGACATTGATAAAATAAAGATCGATTATAAAATCTCAAATTTCTAAATCACTTTAAACTTTACTATAAAATGTTGTCACAAGTTTCCATTTTTCAATATTTATACATTTAAATTCGGAACTGAAGAAGAAATTCGGATAAGAAGGTGTATGAAGTATGCCTTCAAACCGCATTGTAAAACACACTTCACTTTTGGTTGGCTGGTTGGGTTTGAGTGGACTGTATAATTGAAAAATGAAACATGATTAAATATAATAAAATTCTATTTATGTAACAAGAGGTGTAGGGGGTGACCGAAAGAAAACATTATGATTAGATTGTTAGTAGAATTTTGTATGACTGGGCTATGGAAATTGTAGATCTTACATTGAGGTGGTTGATGATGGTGTGGATGTTAACTATTGCTAGATGGACTTACTCCATGGTTCTTCCCTCCACATTCTTAGGCCCCTCTCCCCTCTGCTGCCGGGAACCACTCACGTAAATCTACTCACTCATGTAGATATTAATGATGAGTTAACAAAAGAAAAAGATGGACGCTTCTCTGGCTGAGACAAGATGGCTATCTCACATTAGTCTGGGTTACTTCTCTTGCCACCGAGAGCGCTGGAGGAGGTGAGATTTGGCTGCTAGCTACATGGAGCGCTACTAATCTTATACATGGCAGCCTTTCCGATTCAACCTTTCGGTTGCCGTAGGTTACCCGGAACATAAGGACAATTAAAAATTTCGGATATGAAAGAAATAAAGTCTAATAAAAATTTTGGAAATTAAGGAAATAATGACCCCGAAGTAGTTGAAGCCTTAAAATAATAATAATAATATAACACTTGACTGAATTTTCACCCAACTCAAAGAAAAAATAGAAACAACCCTGAGTTGAAATTTAATTTATAAAATTATATGCACTGCCCAAATCTTTTTATCGCTATGGCTACTCAAAACCTTAAAAATAGGATGTACCGAAATCAAAATTCTTTTATTAAATATAAAATTAAAAATTAAGGACTTTTTAGGAAAAATTAAGGTTTTTGAAAATAAAGCATTACGTAAAATATTCCGAATGAAAAAGGATGAGATAACCGGATAATTTAGAAGGTTACACAAAGTTGAATTGAGGGAATCTCATCCGGTAAATATAATTCAGGCTATAGCATTCCAGTGAATAGGATAAAAGTGTAAGGTTGTAGGACTTGGTAACAAACGGATTCTTAAATAGTTATTATATATGAACCTACGGGTAAACATCTGAGGGGTAGATCGAAACGTAGATGGAGGATTGCGTTAAAACTGATTTAGTACAATTGGGTTTGAAGGGGCGTCACTGGACAGATGTAAGTAGAGAGCGATTGGCGATATCGGCATCGAACCTTCGGGTTCGATAAGCCTTTATTATTATTATTGTATATATATGTTTATAAATAAACAATGTCAGAAGGTGTAAGCAAAAAACAATTTTTAACCATATTTTTTTTACCTTCCAAATTTTATTAGCTAACTTGTGCATACAAATATTCACATTTTTCTTACATTTAGATGAAGTATGGAGTATGGTACCCCCGACGTACAAATTTGATTTCTATAAATAAATAAGTCTAGAATAAAGCAAACCATTATAAATTTTATGTATTGATTTGAATACCTCCTGGGAAATATATCCTGTACAGAGTGTTATCAACAGGAGAGGACTGACAAGGCTCACAATCCACCATACAGTTATTGCATTAAAAGTTTCACCTAGGATGGTTTTAAAATAAATTACGATAAGAAGGACGAAGAATATATTTGAGATGTATGCAAGGAGCTGCGCTTCGTAAAGAGTGTTCACCTTCTGGCATAGAGCTAATACCTTATCTGTCAATTTGATGACAGTTCCACTCTCTTGGATCGTCTTGACGTGCCTCAGTATGGACAGGCAGAGCTGCAATAATGCCAAATACTGACTGGTAATGCTGTAAAGGGATACATAAGTTATATAGTACGGAAAACGAATTTCTATATTTTGCCATCTAGTGTATAGTATTTCGAAAATTAAGTTAGTAATTAACGCTGCAATAAATCCAGCGTATTGAAGATACCAACTGGGCTTATAAAACCAATCAATATTGTTCTTCCACAATTGGTATTGGATATCCTTCAACTCGTCATACAGTTTCTTCACTAACCGCCTGTTTCCAAGTAGCGAAACTAAATTTGTTAAATGAAAGATTATGTTGGGTATGGTTTGAAGTATAAAACGTACTTTGTGCATTAATATTTGATCATCATGCGATTGGATACTGACTGACGCAGTTGCAATGATAGACACTAACACGTACAGAACTACTCCTTTTGCAAAGTTATATTTGGAGATACCGGAATATTCTGAGTCGATTGGAAAAGTCCCGAACAATCTGGAGGGTTTGAAGACGCCATTGAGAACCTGGTCTACCTTACCGATAGTTGGTTGGCAGGGTATCACTTTTAACATGGCACGATATCCCAATTCCCTTTGGTCTTCTGTTGGATTGAACGAACAAGGGAATGAGATACCAGTGTTGTATTGGTTTGTTTTGATATGTGGACGATATAACAACATTACATGGCCATTCCTATTATTGGCACAACATTTGTGTTTATTTCTGATCCACAAATGTAACTCATCACTTTAATTAATATTGATTAGAATATATTTTGTTTTTTTTTGTATTTCCTTTTAAAACTGGAATTCGGAATTTTCATGATCGCATCACTTCTCCTTACTATGTTTTCCATATATGGGCACGTGAAATGAAGGAAATTAGTTCTTCAATTTAGTAAGAAGTAAATTGGAAATGTAGAATTAATAATAAATGACAATTTGACCTTCAGATTGATAATTTTTTTATTGTTTTAAAATATAAACATAGTAATTTCATTTAACGTTTTTAAAATTGATCCTCATCTCTTAAACCCTGGTCATTAGGTGAACAGTTTAACTAAGATATTCAAAATAGAGATTGAGAAGTAGTAAAAATAATTACAGATTTAGAACATATTTTTGATAACCTAGATAGTTCTAAAAATTATATACTTACCACAAAACATAAATTGTTTGCGATTTAAATAATTTTATGTCTAATTAAAATTAAAATAAAAAGTTTTCTTCTTTGCAATTAAAAATTAATACTGATTTATAAGGTTTAAATTTTGTATCAAATTGGATAAAATACATAAATCAGTGTTTTATTTAAAATTGATTATAGAAAAAATATACAATTTCTTAAATGATAAAGATACATTTCAGATAATGAATAAATGATGTATTTTAAAAATTGTCGGATAAAATTAAGAAGTATACACAAAAACAAGGATATATTGCCTAATTTAAAAAAATAAAACAATTTATGAGCAACCGTTTATATTGTATCAAGAAGTTTTGCATGGTCTTGTAAAAGCCCAAAAACATGATAACTGTTAAAGACCCATGGGTTTTTACAAGAAGTTTCGCATGGTCTTGTAAAAACCCAAAAACTTGATAACTATTAAAGATCCACTGTGAGTAATATAAATGCTCCAACCGGGCTTGTCTAAATTTTTAAACTCGGCGCTTGATGCTTTAAATAATTAAAATGATTTCGATTATAAATTTCCGGTTGAAAGGAACAATATATATAATAATATTAATAATGGTAATGCAGATATAGAAATAATAAGTTTTAATGCCAAGTCCTTACATATACACCATGGAGTTTATAAAAGTTTTAGAAATAAACTAAGATAAGATAAAATTAGTCACTAGCGGGCTTAAGAAGCGAAATTAGTGTGCCTCTCTGGACATAAGTATAGCATTCTTCAATGGCGCCAGAACCATTATTAGGCAACTCTGAAAGGCATAAGTGTAAAGTAGTCCTTGATTGGACATGGAAGATATCAGGTAAGTAGAGGAATGTATAGGGCTGAGACAGGCCAAGATAATAATAACAACTCGGTTTTGACCTAATACAAGGAAGCATGGCGCTGTTTTTGGTCCAAGGTACCTGAAACAAACAAGATGAAGATAATACTTAGTGATACATGGGTTGGAGTTTGGCCTCTAACGTCAATTATCGAAAATCGTCGTGAACAGTCCATCATAACCCGACTCAGAATTGGACAGACTAACACACAAGCACCTTCTTGAAAGAAATCCTTCACCGACATGTTATAGTTGTAAATGTACCCTAACGATGGAGCATATCCTGGAACACTGTTCGCGTCTGGATCAAGAACGGCTTTTGGCCTCCGGTGACAACGTAAAGCCTAACTGCCAGAAAGTTGGAAGAATTTGTTTAAGTTTCTGTATCGAGAAATGTAACCACAAAATGCAGAATACGGTGCCTCTAACCCTGTAGTTGTATACGGCACCTAAAAAATTAAGCCAATAATTAATAAATCCTCTAGAACTAAGTGGCTGCCACCCCAAAATAGAAATGAACTTCGATTACTGATAGGAGTTCTTATAGGTCATTTCAGACTTTAAAAAACTCTTTGTGGAATAGTTGGTGATGAAACGTGTAAATTATGTGGACAGACCTCGGAAACTGCCCTACATTATATAGGAGATTGTGACCCGTACGCGTCATTATAATATAGATTTTTTTTTTTCTCTTGCATAGTAACACCACGCAGGAGTAGTTTATTTAAAAAGTGTACATACTTCATGCGGACCCGCATACTGTATGTATGTAATGTGGTGTTAACATTGGATGGTGTTATTGTATTATACTAAAAATATTAAAAGAAAAGATAACAGAAACAAAAAAAAAAAAAAGAACAAATAAAATATAAAATACAATAATTAAAATGATACAATTAGAACATGTGGCAAATAATTGTTTAATATAATAGGTAACAAGAACTAAAACTATATGGATAATACAAATAAATAAATATAAATACAGTGCAGATATGGGAATTAAATATTGAACTAGAAAAAAACATGATAAAATTAATTGTTATTATATAAGAGGTACAATTGGTTTACATACAATGATATTCGAGCTAAATCTATATCAGAAATGTAGTGCACTCTTTTTTATATTTTCCGAATATTCCAGATTCCTTAAGTAGCCATGTATCTCTGTGCGTTATGCAGGTTTTTACTAAATTGAACCTTTGTTGATCTTACAGGGTGGAGTCGAAAAGTAAGTGATTGAAAGTTTGTGGAGTTTGTGCCTCGAAATTACAAAAACCAATGTTAGTTATATGAATTTTCTTGAAGTAGTGTTTAGACGGTCCATGTTCTGTCAGTAGTTGATATAAGCTTCTAGGTTCTGAAAGAATCCTAGAATATGAGGATTCCACTATTCATTGGTTGTTCCTCTTAAATTCGATTAGTAAAATAAAAAAGGTTCGACATAGAGGAGTAATAATAAATAAATAGTTCATTAGAAGAATTATTGTATTGGGGCCAATTGGCCAATTTACCGGATTTGTCCTCCCCACCAACACCAGTAACAGTTACCAGATAAGATAAAGAACAACATTGTAATTAAAGATAAAAATCCTTTATGGAGGGTATCGCTTAATGTACCAAATAGAATTATTTAAACTATGAAAATAATTTAATAATAAAAGCAGAATTTTCGAATAAGAGTTTTCATTTAGTCAACATGATTAGAATTTTCTAATTAATTTATTTCATAAGCAACTATATTCATTAAATATAAAAAAATTTTTACTGAAAAAGTGTACTGACAGTATGGTTTTAATTACGAAGAATGATTTGAACATATTTACACTTTGCCCTAACGTAGAAAATTTATTTATCTCAAATTTAGAATAAAGCAAACTATTATAAAGGGGAGGAATAGAGTTGTTCTGAGTACCTGTTGGGAAATATATCCAGTATTCTGTGTTATCAACAAAAGAGGACTTACGGGGTTCACAATCTAACATATAGTTATTACAGATATATGTAAGTATGGAGGTCACCGACGTATAAATTCGATTTATATTAAATAAATAGATCTAGAATAAAGCAAACCATTATCAACTAAATTTAATGAATTGATTTGAGTACCTCTTGGGAAATATATCCTGTACACAGTGTTATCAGAAAAAGAGGACTGACGAAGTTCACCATCCAACATGCAGTTACTATATTTATAGGTTCACCTTGAATTATTTTAGCATAAATGGAGACAAGTATGACTAAAAATATATTTAAGATGTATATAAGCAGCTGCGTTTCGTGAAGGATGTTCACCTTCTGGTATAGAGCTAATATCTTATCTGTCAATTTGATGACAGTTCCACTCTCTTGGATCGTCTTCACGTGCCTCAGTAAGGACAGACAGAGCTGCAATAATGCCAAATACTGACTGGTGATGCTGAAAAGAGCTGAATGTGTTACATAGTACGGTAAACGAAGTTCTATATTTTTCCCGCTGGTGATAATTATTTCCCACGCCAAATTAAAAATTATCGGTAGAGTAAAAAAAATGTATGTAAGACACCAACTGGGCTTGTAAGACCAATCGATATTATTCTTCCACAATTGGTATTCGATATCCATCAGCTCATCGTATAGTTCCTTCACTAACCGCCTGTTTCCAAGTAGCGAAACTAAATTTGCCAAATGAAAGATGATGGTGAGTACACTTTGGAGAATGAAGCGTACTTGCCTAGATAAATTTCCATCAAGCGTTACGATATGAGATAATACAATTACAATAATAGCCGCTAACACGTATAGAACTGCTCCTTTTGCAAAGTTATATTTGGAGATACCGGAATATTTCGAGTCGATTGGAAACGTCCCGAGCACTCTGGAGAATTTGAAGACGTCATTAAGAACTTGTTGTACCTTACCGATGGTTGGCTGGCAGGGTATCATTTTTAACCTGGTCTAATATCCGATCTTACTTTAGTCTTTAGTTGAGCTGGACGAACAAGGGAATAAAGACACTAGTATAGTTTTCAGTCTTTGTTGTGATATGTGTATGATATAACAAGATTTGTGTTTGTTTTTGATCTAGGAATATAAGCCATCACTTAATTAATATCGATTCGAGTGTAAATTTGATGGGATACTTATCATAATTGCCATCATGTATGATTTATTTTTAAACGATTTTATTTAGTTTCGCTGCTATCAATCGTGTGTTTTTAATCCTATTGTAGCTCATTTCCGATTGTTTACTCAAACCGATATTCCGAAACAAAAAAACTTTCAATGGAGAGATTTTTTTTTTCCTCAAGAATCGTTACATGAATAAAAAACAAAGATAGAATACAAATATAGTTACAAAGTAAAAAAATAGCAAACTGACATTTTAGCATAGAGCTAATGATTTATCTGTCAACTTGACGGTTTTACTTTCTCCGATCGACCTTATTTCTCCGAGCATGGACAGTATGATGTTAACCACGTTTATGTACTGACTATATGGTTATAAGAACAATATAAAATTCCTACCAACAATATCTTTCAACGTTGGATGTATTTTGTATATTATCAGCGGAAATAAATCACAAAGATATATTAATATCAAACAGAGATATTTTGTGCACCAACTAGGCTTGTAAAAGTAATACACACAGTTTTTCCACATGGAGTATTCCATATCCGTCAGCTCATCGTAAAGTACCTTCTGCAGGATTTGGTCTCTTATAAAGGAGGCTAAATGTAAAATAGATCACAAGTGACATGCAAAAGAGGGTCCTAGTTAGCTTCACAGCTTCTATTCCGCCTTGCTTATGCTCTCAGCAGAAATGCTTCGTTGAAACGATTTTCTGTTCAACTGATGAAGTGGGAGTTGATTCTATGTCTGCTATCGATTTGGATTATGTTTTTAAAGAAAACACTTTTGGAGTGGCTGTTGCCTAGATATTGAATATTCATCGCCAATGCATTCCATCGGTTTCAATATATTAATGATCACTGCTTAGCTTGCCTATTATAAGGTCAATAATTTGACTTCATAAAAAGAGAATTCACCATCTTGGCGATATGTTGTGCATCTCTTAAACACCTCAACGTCTTTGTCCAGACAAAATTAGCCTCACAAAAGGTGTTGTATAGCTCTTTATTGGTAATTCGCATCCATTCCTATCAAATTTTCACAAGTGCGACAATTCATCGGATAATTTTTGATCATAACATAGACGCTGTTTTTCGGTTACCTCAGATTAAATTAATTATTGATTAATCTCAAATAATTATATATAATGATACATAGCTTACGAAGAGGTGATAATATGTTATTGTGAGGAAGTTCTATATGATGCTAGTTGATATAACAATCCTTAAAGAGATCCAAACACCAACAGAAATAAGAGGTAAGCAAGCCTTCCCAGGCACACCTCCCCCAAAACCCCGATTCAGTGATACTCTTATCTCATCTTTGAATCCTTTATTTAAAACGGGAAGAGACTTAAGTTAGACCGAGCAGCATTGGATACGTGAATAAAATTGAAGAAAGACGTGATCAAGAGCGAGGGGTTCAGGCTGTTTTCTAATTTTTTAACATTACTCGATTTAACTAACATTGTAACTTAAGTCTTCTATTTCATTTTTAAATAAATGTTACAAAGGTAATATAAGACCGTCGCTAAATCGGGGTTTAGTAGGGCAGGTTGGTCGTAAAGGATAGCCATTGGACGGGCATTGTCGTGCAACAACAGCTTTTATCAGCAGTCTTCAGCGTTTACTTCGAATCGCAGCAAAAGGTGCAACTTTGCTCTGCTGTCAAAAGGTGTTGTGTTGCACGACAATGCCCATCCGCATACTGCTGCCCACACTGCTGAAACGTGCAGAAACTCAATTTTGAAGCACTGGTTCATCCTCCATATAGTTCCCGATCTTGCCCCTTCTGACTATCACTTGTTTGGTCCACTCAAAGAGGCATTAAGGGATCGCCGATCTACCTCGGACGAAGCAATGAAAGAAGCGGTGCATTCCTGGCTCGCAGCTCAACCGGAAACCTTCTTTTATGAGGGCATCACGAAGCTTGTACAACGATGGTCCAAGTGCGTTGAAAAGCAAAGCGACTAAGTCGAAAAATGATGTACTTGTAAGTTTCCTATTTGATTACAATAAAAGTTTCTAACTATATTGGATAATAATTGGCTCACCCTCGTATAACATTGAAAAAGTGGCTGAAATTGGAAAATGTGTCCGCCTCTTCAGATTTATTCTTAGCTCCAATTAGAAACGTTTGATTCCATTTATCCTCCTACTTAACTGAATATCAGTGTTAATATCCTGGATGACTTGGTAAATAAATTGCGAAAAGTTGTATGCTTAACAGTGACTGACTTAGAAGCCTTAAGAATTTTTTTTTTCCGATCCCTCTAAAACAGAAATAAAAGTGAATTAATACGTGCATTACTGTGAAAAGAAAAAGTAATTTGTGTTGGATCTTACCTTTTACTACCTATGGTATTTTAAGGTTACCTATTATGTTCATTTGTATACATGAGATATCCATTATAAAAAGATGCTAGAATATTAAAAGCCTTAAGAATATTTTCTATTATATTGTAAATAGTTTTATAATCATTAATTTCTAGTCCAATTTGGGCCTTATCTTATCAGTGCAAGGGTCTTTTAGTCATAGCCTATAAGAATCGGCCCACTATGCATTCGTCAGCTTTGGCCAACACTATTATTTCTCTCCATCTCGGAAGCCCTGATTCAAGATATTGTTTTTTGTATCAGTAAGGCTAGTTAAAATTAATTTTAAGTATCAGATAAAATCTTAAAATATGTTGATGGTTGAGAAACCAAAACTGGCTTTGTTTCTTCTACATTGCTAATCCTTTTTATTGTTACAATATTCATATTGTGAATGCGAAGGTTTAAAAACTGCTGAGAAACTTCGAATCCCAAAGCATATAAAATTAGCGTGAGGTATCTTTAGGAAGGGCGTTGCCGTTTAACAGACCTTTTCCAACAGTGAGCAAAAGTAGGATCTTTTACCTATCATCGGGACAAAAATCATTGAGTACTGTTTCTGATTTGAAATTTCATGTTAAATAAAAATAAAAAAGTTCCTTATCTATAGGATAGTTTCTGAAAATGGTTGGCTTTGTTTTGCGTCGAGGTTTTAATACATCTCTCTGTGTTCAGGACTGGGATGACCACTGTTGTAGCTATTGTCCGCTGTGCCTTGGAGACCCACCTTTTGGAAATTTATAAGTTTTGCTTTCCGTACCTGATGGTACCTGCATTCAAAGGGACTCCTCTCGCAAAATTATCTTGTGGTGTCCCGAATATAGTGGAATCAATGACATCTTACAAAGACATGCTTCATGAACACATGATTACACTTTAGGCTTTGATGCATATAGGCTCTTGCTGTACTACTGTGGTAGGGCGTTGAACGTAAGTCTTCGCTTCTTATAAGGTATGGGTATTGGAATCATTTATGGCAAAAATAACAGGATTTATGAGCTTCGTCTAGATTCCTTTGTGACAATTATGGTCAAGTTGTTTGTGAGTGAGACATAAGGGCATAACGTCGTCAGTCGTTAGTTGGTGAGAAACTAGTGTGCCACAACTATATAATAGCATAGCATACTCCATGCTACAAGAAACAAGTGAACTTTAGAAATAATTTCATTACAAAAACTGCATTTTATTAATTTTAAGCTGGGTCAACCCACACAAGATAATATTTTTGTCTTATAAATTAGTTTCAATTGACGGCTCTGCGGTCAACAGTTCCTCAGCTACTTCTTTTTCATCATCTTTTGTCTGAATAGTGTTTAGTGTTTTTGCAGTGTACTTGGTTGTCTTTGACTCTGAACATAAACGTAGTGGTTGAGAGTTTGACTTTTATAAAGTGAGTTGCAGTATGTGATATTAGATAGTGTTGGGGCACACCACTAGTATGGATTAATGAATTTGAAAACTAGACCTAAATTTACGACTACTTATACTATATACATTATTTACGGATTCCTACTGCTCAAGTGTCTACAGTGCTGAGTGTTGCCACCGCACTGGTGGGGGCGCTAATTGTAATGTTTGAAATAGAGAGTTAGTATGATGTTTCAATGAGTCCAGGAATTTTATATGTGATTAAGTGCAGGACCGTTGGGACATCCAGTAGTTTGAGGAGAGTTGGCGTTTTCTCCTTCTCTCATGCTGTAGTCCGTACGATCTTCCGCAATATAATTTTGGTAGTTTTGTAGATGTGAGGTAGATGAGGAGTAGAGGAGCGCCTGACGGTTTGACCGTTGGATTTGAAGTTTTAACAAGAAAGGACCGATGATTCCAGGAGGTGGTGTAGGCGGTAGGATTTCCTTCTGACCATTTTCGTTTTCTGATATAGATGGGTACAAAAATTTAGAGCAGATATCACTAACCATTGTTTAATTGAAACAGGAGGGCGGTTTTAGAGACGGGAAAATAGGAGTGTCCTCAAGTATTCGCTCTATTAATCTGGCATTGCCTGTGTACCATCCTATAAGCGAGTGGGAGTAAAATATAGAGAGGAAATCTCTAAATATAGAGAGGAAAACTCTTTATATGGATGCTCTGATTACCTTTGCATTTTCTATTAGATTTGTCACCAATATTGAGTGAAGTGATCAAAACGTGTCCATGAATTTAATGTCCCTCATTTTGCTTTATTTAAGTATTTTCCTTTATTGATATTATTTTTACCTTATTTATGTACTAGACAACCTCAAAAATATTCAATATGCTATGAGAAAGTATCTCGGAAATGCATGTTTTTTATTGGAATTTCATCTGGTTCTCATTAGTCTTTCTTTTCACTCATTTTAATCCCTTACAAATATTTCCATTTAATTATGTATATTTTTATTTTCCTAGAATTTCAAAAACATTATTCCTTTGAAAGTGCGTTCCTAAATAGATTTAAGTTACTAAATCATGTTTGTTAATTTCTGCCTTTACCATTAATATTTTTGTAGGTAAATTCCGTTGAAATGTTATTATCCTCCATGAATTATCATTCACTTGCCACTTTAACTCACGACACAATTTTTGCCGGAACTGATATTAGTACTGCTCTGCTGCAAATATTATTTTGTTCAAACTCCTTAAAAATGAAGATTTTGTTAAAAAAAAAAAAGTTGGAAAAAATTGTTATTAATAAAAAAATATATA
>NW_027106142.1:161788-162770 GCF_000696795.3 Halyomorpha halys | reverse complement strand
TATTCCTATTTTCATGTTTCAATAGTTTTTAGAAGCCAATTGATTTTTACTAGTTACTTATTTTGACCCTCAGATCATTTCTTATGTTAAATCAGATCCGACATAGAGTTTTCAATGTAGTCTTTAAGAACAACGAAAGAAGAAGAGTTTTTATTATTTTATTTTAAGTGGCTTTAACAGAAGAAATAATTACATTTCTTTTTAATTGTATTAGTTTTTTTGTATAACAACTTTATGCTGGAGAATTTTCAAAAATGGTTTAACTATAAGAAAAATAAGGAAGACAAAAAAGTTACAGGGACTAAAGTGCATGCTTATAAAAAAAGAAAATATGAAAAGAAAAAATTAATAATGTAACTCAGTTCATGTTACTAATTGCCTTAAAATGAGATTGTGACATCTAAGGCTTTGAGTCCCAAAACGTTTTTGAATAAAAGGATTGCATAATATATGTGTAAATCTAAAAGGTTTTTTTTTTTTTAAATATCTTTATTGAAATTTACAACTGTATATTACATAATACATTCAGTAAATGTGATCTTAGTTAAAATGGAGTGTTACAGGCCTGTAGAGCAACTACCCATTGGCAGCACTCTAATGACATTTTACATTAGCTGGTCTCGTTTGGTTCGTCGGGTTTGAGTGGTTGGGGAGTTTATAATGGAAGGAGTGATATCTGGTTCGGATTAGATCGGTTACATAAGGTCTTTATGTATGATTTTATTTGTGACAAAGTAAAGAGCATTGAGGATTTTACGAAGGATTTTGAATTGTAAGGATTGAATACGAGAGGAATTCCTTATTATAGTCATGTAGATCAGTCTTTTGTAATGTGTTGGAAGTTTAGACCGTTTGTCTCGTAAGTGCTGTAATAGTCGAAATCGACGTGCAGTTTCCTGTCTTTTCAGTCTTGTGTGAGGATTCCAGGTTAATCGTTTGTCCAAATGTAGTCCAAGGTAGCGGATCTGTTCGACAGGGGTAA
>NW_027106142.1:155218-161508 GCF_000696795.3 Halyomorpha halys | reverse complement strand
CATTGTGGTTTACTTGGAATAATCTATCGATGAGAAAGGAACAGATGATGAGAAAGTATGTAAAAGGTAGGAATCTACGGAGTTTGTAAAGCAGTCCCGGTTTCCAGACTCGATCAAAAGTCTGTTCTACATCGAAAAAATGTAGTGTTGTACACTCCGCCCTCCAAAGAACACGAGACAACGTCCACCACACGATGACATTGCTGGATTGTAGAGTGGGATGTTCGGAATCCAAACTGGTGATCAGGGATTATATGATTGAAATCCTGGATGGGGAGAATATATTACAATTTTTTTTTAGTTTTCTCGATGAGCCTAATTTTATATTGTTTGTTATTTATTAAAGTAATAAATAGTAACATTGCGAGATAATTAGCAGTTTTAATAATATTTTGTCAGATGTTTGTTTATAAAGTTATTTAATAGAACACATTACACGTCACTTTAAGAGAAATGATATTGTCAATGTTCAAAATCTATTTGGCGGAAATTATACACTAACATTCATAAAGTAAGTTTTATCACTTTGCCATGGCATGATTATAAACTTTATAGATCTCGGATCTGTCGCTTATACGAAAATATTACTTACCTAATTCTCTTCACGGAAACCTTTGAAACACCGGATTGTATTTACACAAGAAATATTATCAAGTGAGAAGGATTGAAATATTTTAAAAGTTTTTACTGTAACATGAAGCGGAAATATTTCACGAAGTCAGATCGTCTGTGGTGCTATACCTTGTTGAAATTGATAAAAAATGCTGCTAAAACAAAAAAAGGTGTGCCTAGCTCTCGCCGTTCAAAGATGGACAAAACTAAGAAAGCTGACGATCAGTTCGCCGCAGATAAATTGCCACAGACTATAAATTTGTTATTAAATTCAAATAATGCAAAAAATGAAGAGGGTGGCTTGGGAAGTTTACTAAATTATTGTAAACAACTCAATCATTCAAAAAATAAAAATGTCCAGACGCCAGTCAGAAAAAAGGTTTCGTTCGCTGCTAATACTAAGGAAAATGGAGAATGCTCAGAACAATCACAATGTCGATGCTTCGAGAATTTTGTTAAAAATAAAGGACTCATTTCGGGGAATGATTTTAGGAAACAAAATATTAGGAAAAATCTGGATCATAATCCGATTAATTTGAGTGGGAAAAGGATGAGTTCATCACCAGAGCATGGGTCGCTCCAAGGTTTCCTTACCAGGTTTGCCGAGCTAAAAAATATCTCCTCGGAAAAGGGTATCAATGAATCAGTAAAAGTTGGTGATGATGAAATGGGCAAGTATTTGAATAAAAAAAGAAGGAAGATGAGTTGTCATTATGAGTTGTCTAAAAATAGTGTAAGAAAAATACCATTCGGTTTCCTGAAAGACATCAAGGATGTGGTACCTGGAGGCGTCGATGTGATGATCGACAGGCACACACGTCGGAAGGAATCTCAATCCGGAATGGTCCATTCCATCGAACCAGAAGTAAGTAGGAGCCCTTCGGCAACTGTAGCATTTATCAACATAACTAAAACTGTTGACCAAGATTTAGACCACAGTAATGAAGCTATAACAGAAGCGAAGAATAAAGGTACTTTTTTACAGAAACTATATAGTACCGAAAAGAAATTCATTCCATCCGTCTGTGAGAAAATAAAGAATTACAGGGACATTGCGAGCAGTATGGGAGAGAATTACAAGCGGATAACCCTGGCTTTGGAAGAGAGAAAGAGAAATGGTATTCAAAGCGGACAACTAAATGAAAAGACAGGTGAGTTGAATTTAGACGATTCTCTTGAAGATTTACAGAAAATTGTACAAGGAAAAAAACATATAATAACCGTCGATGTAGATAAGAACCATACAAAAATATTGCGAAGTAACTATTATGTTGAAAGACAGCAATTGACTGGAACGAATAAGACTAATAGGAAAGTTTCTAACCCTTTCAAACCAAATAAAAAGCTTATAAATGATAATATTAGTCAAGTAACAAAAGTCAATAGAAGAGGGAAGCAAGAGCGGATAGGAATAAAGAATTTGATGAAACATGGGAGCTGTGATTGCTATCTCAAAAGTGTTTTCAAAGACAGAGAACCCACTTTGACTCATTTTTCTGTACCAGCTGGGAGGACAGTTTCCGTATATTAGCAGTTACTTTTAGCTAACACGTGTATTTTATCTCAGTGTTATTAAAACCAGTTCAAGATAAAGTCAAGTTTTCTTGAAAAAATGTCGTTCGGTAAATATCATGAGATGAATTTCTCAATGAAGAAATCGCTCTGATATGGTTAACGGGTAAGGAGAATTTGATCTATTATGAAAAATAAATGTGTGTTACATAGTGTTTTACATATTATTTTCTTCTCTTTGTACCATATTGTGCAAGTTAATAGGTCAAACTTAATCCATCAAGTTTAAGAAAATATGTTTATCAATAACAAAAATACGTTTTAATATTTTTAAAGTTTAGAAAATGGACATCAGATAAGTATAATTCACTTGAAAGAGTTTTGATATAAGTACAAATAGATTTTACATTGGATAGTGCTTCAATTAAAAAAATTATTCAATCCGGTTTACCCGTTCAAGATGTCCAAATAGGTTTTTTTTTCATTCAGGATGGTTTGAAACGTTAAGATCTGTTCAAAACTGGATAAAGAAAATCTGACCAGGAGTAATAGTCATATAGAGGATAAAATGCTTCCCCTCATAGTTGATGATTTCTCGAATGGGTCTATGTATGGGGCGTGGTCAGTGATGGTGGTGAAAACCCGTAAGATGAACTGTAACCATCGGGCCAAATTTGAACTTATAACCTTACACAATATAACCTTTTTTTCAAACAGTGTAAACTTCGACAACTATGTTGAATTAAATAGATCAAACAATAACTTAGAATCTTTAGAAAGGCTGTTATGTATTTAAAATGATTACATAAACATAGATACATGAAAACAAATGAAACAATAAACAGATACAAGTAGGGAGATTACACAGTGTTGCCTTACAGTGTTACCAGAATACTGCTGTTTTAGATAAATATTTCGTCTTCTTTATGAATAATTATCCTTTATTATAAATTACTTTTTTACAAACAAGATTTTAAATTCACTCTACGATTGGAGCCGTTCAAATAAACTATCCATAAACAAACCAATAAATTATTTCTTATTCTCTTTCAGACATTGATATGTATTACTGTAAAGTAACACTTTGTTACCTCCCATTTTGTACTATGTTTCTTAGAGGAAGTAGTATAATGGAGGGGTTAAGCTGGCAGGAAAAGTGAAGCCAAAAAGGCGGGATTTATAAGGAAGTAATGGAGTAGCAGAGGAGTATGGGAAGAGTACGAGCCAATCACTACCTGCTTTTTGTTTCAATTATGATTAAAATAGCGAAAATTTCAATTAACCTCATCGTTAAACTAGCCAACGCTCTTCGTTGGCGTGGCCTTTTTGGCTTCACTTTTGCTTTGAAGGAGAGTAGTGTTATGCCCTCTCCCGCTCAGTATTTAGTTATTGTAACAGGTGTATCTATGTTACTGCGTGTACTTTAACTTAAAGAAAGCCTTTCCTGAGGTTTCCAATCAGTGTTTATTTAGACATATCCGAATACGTAACAGACATATCGTGAAGTATGAGTTAAATGGTTTCGTTACACTGCCTACTCGATCAGTAAAAAATTTCTAATTGATGTATTCTTGCTCATAATAGATCTGTTCCAACAACCATTTCTGACTGATCATAACTGTACACTCGTAGTACGGGTTTTCGCATCCCAAAATCTATACTGCGCATGCTCCTTATAGTTTGGGACAGTCAGAAGTATTTGTTAGATCACACCTCATAAAACTTTGTCAATGTAATATAATGTATTAGATATAAGCTCTTTGGATAGCCAATTGATCAGGCATTCATTTGTCATGTAGTTGTTACTAACCTGGTTTTGAATAAAATACATCTACTACTGACTATTTTGAAATTTATTTACTTGTATTTAATTAAAATTAAGTAAATAATCTATGATGTCAGATGAAAATTAGATCAAAATGAATAATTTGAACACAAGATTCCCGCCGCTCCTATTTGACCAGAACATCCCAACTCAGTGGCAAAAACGGAAACAATCCTTTCTTCTCCATTTCAAACTATTAAAAAATATAATTCTAAGGATGAAGAATTGAGGATTGCCAGATTACTAACTCATGTGGGTGAGGAAACCATCGGAATTCACACAATGTTTCAAGATAAGAAAACAACTATAGATGATGTTTTGAAAATGTTCGATGAGTATTGCATCCCAAAAGGGAATATGGGAATGGAATCATTTAAATTCAATAAAATTAAACACCTTTGATAATCATCTTACTCAATTAAAATAACAATCTATAAATTGCCGCTTTGTTTGCTCTAATGCTGAGTGCAAGACATCCCTCTCTGACCGTATGATAATTGATCACATTGTCGGTAATCAGAATGACATAGATGTTTAAAAAGTCTAGCTTTAAGAGACTACATTAGATGAAGTTACCCAAACGTTTCGCGCAGCAGAAGTTGGAAAATCTTACTGTGCCGAGTTGGCTGGTGGTGAAGAGATGCAACCTGATGTTAATTATACTAAGTACAATATAATAAACTGTCAAATCCTACCCGTTATGGAATCTTCAATGAATATGAATGTAAAAAATGTGTTAGCACCCACTCACCTAGAAATTGCCCAGTCTACCAGAAAAAGTGTATTGTGTAAAATGTGATAGGCTGGGCAGTTTCTAGGTGGGTGGGTGCTACCACATTTTTTCCATTTATGTTCATTGACAGTTGCAGAACGGGTAGGTTTTGACAGCTTAATTTTATTGTACTTGTTGGTATAATTAACATCAGGTTGCATCTCTTCACCACCAGCCAACTCTGCACTGTAAGATTTTCCAACTTCTGCTACTCGAAAAGTTTGGGTAACTTCATCTAATGTAAGTGTTTAGTCTCTCCAAGCAAGGTTCTTTCTAAAATAGAGCAACCTCAATCGGTTAAGGATATTCTAAGAATTTTAGGTGCTGTAATTTTTTTGAATACATTTATTCCTGCTTATTCCCAAGTTACCGCCTCTCTGCGACATCTATTAAGAAAAAATGTTCATTGGATGTGGGGTGAGTCTCAAGTCCATGCGTTTTCCAATGTAAAGCCTCTTATATGTAAAGCACCAACACTTAAACTATTTGATCCATCCCTCAAGATTGAAATACAAAGTAATGCCAATATGGATGGCTTGGGCAGTGGTTCACGTCAGTGTGGACAGCCTGTAGATTTTGCATCTAGAAGTCTTAATGACTCAGAGAAGAACTATGGCTGAATAGGGAAGGAGCTGTTTAGTTTGTGCTTTTCTGTTAACAGGTTCCATCATTATATTTATAGGCATAATAACATAGAAATACTCACTGACCACAAACCCCTTTTGGCAATTCTTAGTAAGGAACTGTAAAAAAATTCCTCGCGATTGCAAAGATTGCGTTTCAAGCCACTAAAATATAAATTTATCAGTCATATCTGGTACAAATGTGGTCATTGCTGACATATTGTCAAGAGCGCATCTTAAGGAAAAAGGACCAGAATACGTTGACTTTTCACAAGTGGTTCACTCAATTTCTTTGGACGAAGTACTTCCGATTCCAGCAGAGGACATTCAGAAACTGAAAACTGCCATCACAAATGATGAAAATTTGAAAATACTCTTGAGTAACATCCGAAATGCTTAGGTTAGAGTTAATGTAAAAATGTTAAACCGCGAATTGAAAGTTTTTTATTGGCTCCGGGACAATCTCTTTGAAAATGATGGTATACTATTTTTTGATGACAGAATTATAATGCCTACCAATCTCCGAGTAAGTTATAGCTCTGATTCATTCAAAGGTTCTTGGCATTAACCCTATTGAGAATTAAAATTCTTATGCATGGGAGAAAATATTGCAAACTTTGTCAGTGCATGCCCAACCTGCCAAACGTTTCAAAAGAACCCTTAATATTATCCGCAGATCCTAAATTTCCATTTCATGTTATAGATATTGGAGAGTGTAATTCGAACCTCTTCCTGGCAGTAGAAGATTATTACTCGCGATGGTTAGATATTATTCCCTTCAAGAATAAGACATCTGCTCAAATATTTAGAAATCTAAAAATCCTTTTTATTTATTTACTTAATTTTTAGGTGCCGTATACAACTACAGGGTTAGATGCACCGGGGATGACCCGTCCTAGGATAGTGCAGAGGATGGAGTGGTTAGACGCACCACGTTATACCCACC
>NW_027106142.1:142839-153233 GCF_000696795.3 Halyomorpha halys | reverse complement strand
AAAAAATTGGTGATCCTAGGGAGTAGTGGCATGCGCAAGCCCCAGCGCACTACCCCACTGCTCCCGCACCCCGTATGCCAGAGATGGCAAGGGAGGGGGATAAAAAAAAAAAAAATAAAAAAAATAAATAAAAATAAAAATGCACCGTATTCTGGATTTCGTGGTTACATTTCTTGGTACAGGTTGTTCTCCTTTAGGAACTTAAACAAATTATTCCAATTTTCTGGCAGTAAGGCTTGACTTTGTACCCGAGGCCAAAAGACGTTCTTGATGATTCCAGACGCGAACAGTGTTCCAGGATATGCTCCATCGTCAGGGTACATTTACAACTATAACATGTCGGTGAAGGATTTCTTTCAAGAAGGTGCTTGTGTGTTAATCTGAGTTGGGTTATGACGGATTGTTCACGGCGATTTTCGATGATTGGCGGTAGAGGTTGAGTATCACCAAGCATTGTCTTCATTTTATTGGTTTCAGGTACCTTGGACCAAAAACAGCGCCATGGTTCCTTGCATTGGGTTAGAACTGATTTATGGTAATCATACAGCGCCAAGTTACAATCAGCCACTGGAAATAGGGTGCATGCTTCTTTGGCAGCTGTGTCAGCCAGTTCGTTTCCCGTTATACCTGCATGACTGGGAACCCACATGAAATTTACTTTTTTATGTAATTTTTTGATTGAAGTTATGAGGGAAAAAACAATGGGGTTGTGAAAAACAAGAAAATTTTGAATAGTCTTAAGGCTCAAGTATGAATCACTACAGATCACGATGGAGGAGCCGTTGTTTACTTCATGTGCTAGCGTTAATGACAAATATATTGCATATAATTCGGAGGAAAACACTGAGAATGTGGGGGGAGGACTGTAGCGGATGGCCTCCGCAGGTAGAACTACTGAACAACCAACATGATTAAAGTATTTTGACCCACCAGTGTAGATACATGTACAGCCCTTGTAGCTAGAGAGAAGGCTTAAAAAACATTGCTTGAGTACTTCAGCAAGGTTGGATGATTTGTCGATGGATTCTAAGGTGAAATCAAAATTAGCTAATTTGTTTATCCACAGAGGTGAATGATATCCCTATCTACTACTAAAATCCTTTTTAGTAACCACGGTACACCTGAAATTGTACGCTGTGACAATAACCCATTCAGCAGTGCACAAATGGCTGCTTTTGCCAAACAGTGGGGCTTCACTATACGAACCTCAAGTCCTAACTAACCTTGTTCAAACGAACTTACGGAAAAGGGGTATAGCCAAGAAATTAATTAAAAAATCAGCTAATTCAAAAGGAGACTTTACAAGAGTATCGGAGGACTCCTCTGTCAGGACTTGAGTACTCTCCAAGCCTGTTATTAGGGCGCCGACTAAGAACAAGAGCTCCATCAAGTCTTGAACTCCTTACTCCTAAGATACCCGATAAGGGGGTGTATCACAAAAAAAAATACGTAAAAATTAAGAGTAAAGCTCACTACGATTTGTCCTCTCGTCCAATTGAGGACCTCAAAACGGGTCAACCCGGTTAAATAAAATGGAATGATCAATAGAAGGAAGGCACTGCCGCCAAGCTTCTCACAGAAGAAACTCACCTCACCTTCGAGGCCTCATTAAGTCACTTAATGCTGATGAATTTCATTCGGAACAACCCGCTCCTATTCCTAAACATCCTGATCCTCTTCCTGAACTACCTGACCCTCTTTCCAAACTCTCTACTACTTTAATACCGGAGGACTAGAATGGATATTAGTTAACTCTCCTTCACGAGCCTGGTTGGAGATGAGCACCGAGTTCTCAGGCTCTCTCGATAACTCGGTGTGGCCGCCTGATTGTCAAGCCTAAAAGACTAATAAAAGATTAAGGGAAGGATGTAATTTAGTGTATTAGATATAAGCTCTTTGGATAACCAATTGATTAGGCATTCATTTGTTATGTAGTTGTTAAGACATATGCTACTGACTATTGCGAAATTGATTTACTAGTATTTAATTAATAATTAAAGTAAATGACAGAGTCAGAAAAGTTCACTAAATTGTGAAATGTTACGAATCGATTGGAACATATGATGTTACCGAATTGGTTTATTAATTTTCCTAAAAATTTGTTATTAAATGTCAGTATGATAGTTCCAGTAATAACCGGCGGCTTACTTTGTTGTCTTCTAATTGCGTTAGCAGCCTGTGCTTGCTGCTGTCTGCCCTGCCCAATAATTATTATTTGAGTTTGGAAATTATCGATAAATCAACTATCATGGGAATGATGTGAGTGATATTATTTTATTATGCTATATTTCTGACCAACTATTTAGAAAATTGAAGGAGGTTTAAAATTAATGTCATAAGAAACTTGGTAAAAAAAAACAAAAATGCTTGAAATTAGTACTTGTTGTTACCAAGTTTGAATAGTTTAACTTACAAGGGTTAAATCATTAGTTGATTGAATGTTTTTTTTCTTCTATAAATTCTGATCTATTTAAGAAGATTATCTTGCTATAAGTAGCTTAGAAGCATTACGCAAGAAACTGATACAAATTGCCAGGGCTCGATTTCTAGTAATAGGGGTGCTGGAACAGTAACCATCCGGGTAGAGTGGGGTTATTCCAAATTATTGGACCAAGACTATTACTGGACATAAAAAAAACAAAACATAGCATTTCTCTGAATGGTTCTTATATGTACGTTATGTGTAGTATGTTAAGAAGCCATATCTGTGATTAAATAGATTTAGTTTTATTACAAAAGTATGTGGTACCCGAAACTAGGGGAGTTCTCAAATTTTGAGTATTTTAATTCTCATAAAATTAAAATACTTCTTTGTTACAAATTACTGGATCCGGACCCTTCTTGGGTTGTAGCGCTACAGATTCAATATTTTAAGTTTATATCTGACAATCTTCCTTTCCGCGTTTGACGAGCTTAATAATTTAATCTTAATTTAAAACAAATTTGATCCTTTTTTTCTCTCATCTTTATTCTTTACAACTTTTCCAACGTTTCGACCCTCAGGTCATTCTCAAGGGTACCTTCATATTGATGCCATTTCCTTTTTCAAATGCAGACTAATTGCCTTTGTCCCATATAACCTTTTCTAAATATTTTTTTTCCTAGGTTTAGACCTTTTATAAAACACTCTTCTTTCTTTCTTCCGTATTTTATAAAAGGTTTAAATCTAGGAAAAAATTATTTAGGAAAGATTATATGGGACAAAGGCAATTAGCCTGCATTTTTAAGATTTGAAAAAGAAAATGACATAAATATGAAGGTATCCTTGAGAATGACCTGAGGGTCGAAACGTTGGAAAAGTTGTAAAGAATAAAGTTGAGAGAAAAAAAGGATCAAATTGGTTTTAAATTAAGAATAAACTAAACCACTCGCAAACAAGAATATATAAAATAATTAAGCTGAGCTTAATAATAATATTCTCAAATGCACAAAAAATTAATCTTTTTTAAGTTTTCTCTTACATCAAAACCACAATTTTTTTCTTTAAATTATTCAGAATTTTATATTTGTCTATAAAGAATCGCAAAGTACAAGAAAGCTCAAAAGCCTATAAAAACAGGTTTTTGTTCGTTGCACTACCATGAATCGTGCCGTGCTAATATGCTAGGCATTCTTTAACAATTACTTCAGGGCCCTATTTCATAATAAAATTCGAACTAATACTATCAGTTTTGTACGTTAATGTTAATTCAATTACACAGAATTGTACAATAGTAACTCGTACTTTAGTATTTTTTAATTCCTATATCACTAATAGTTATCCCTATCATGAAAAAAATAAGTATTAGTATCATTACCCCGCCAGTTTCTATACTTGTACTATGAACTAATACTATTAGCTTCCATTATGAAACAGGACCCTGGTCTCACATTTTCTTGAACTTTGATATGTACATATTTATTTAATTATTATTTTTTTCTTTGTAATTTAAGTGCAATTATTTCGATTAGGAGCCTTTCATTTGTTCGCTGCTTTAGTTTATCAAATTTTAAAAAAACAATAGAACTCAATATTCTACATAAATAAGCTCATAATTATCCCATTTTATTCAGTTACTTAGCACTATAATACATAACCTGTACTTTTTTTTTTTTAGAATGAATAGAAAATTTTTCTCCGTGGATTTCGACGGTGGATTCTTTGAAGCTTTAAATTTCTGAGTACATAAAATGAACCTTATCTTTTCTTTTGCGTTTTTGTCACTTATAATGATTAATACGGATAAGAATGCTGTGGAATTAGCAAAAATTGTTTTAATTATTGACAATTATTCGATTTTAGTCGGATAGATGCAACTATTTATGGAAAAAACATACAAATTTGTAATTATAGGATTTTTATGTATATTTTAAGTCCCGAGCAATCTTAAGTAATTTAGAATTCAATTTATGTTGTCTTAGCCCGTGAAAGTTGGATGTGATGCAAAGCTGTAATGGAGAAATGTAGACCATTTATCTTGCAATGGAAACAGATGAGAACAGCGTAATCACCAGCCATCCCGAAACCACTATATAGAAATTGTCTACGTCTAAGGCCTATGGAAATAAAAAATAAAAATTTCAACTGTGGTTCGCCACGATATCGTACTGGGACATAAATATAAAACCTCTATCGAGTGAGTGAGGTTTTCATTGGTATGCTGAATGAAGTTGGCGGTTTCGTGGAGATGCTGAAAAACTTTTCCTCCTAGCGTAACCTTTAGATCTTTGCAGCCTGGGAAGTGCAGTGGCGTAAGTTAAAATCCGGCCTGGAGGGGGGAGGGGTCGACTTTTATTTCTGTGGTGGTCTAACGAAATGAAAACTTGAATACACTCTGATATTTACCCGGTGGCCACAACACTAGCTGTAAACTTTACTATGCAATTATTATAATTTTCCTTATAATCTTACTGTAGAGGAACTTTGAATAGTGGATTAGTCACAAAATACTGACATCTAAGCTACCATGCATGCATTGTGTAAGTATATAATAAATAGAGGACGGTAAGAAAATTCTAAAAACGTCTCATTTCAAAGTACCGTTTAAGTTTACTTTCTGAACACGTACTTCAAAACTATCTGAGCCCTTTTAGATAGTTCAGCTACGCCGAAGACGTACTAAGCCGACCTTTAGCACACTAAAACATCCCCTTCAGGTGTATCACGAGGAAACCATTCTCTCTCTAAAGTGCCCTTACAATGTCAGAAAGAAGTTCTTCTGCGGATAGAAAACTTCAGGAGGTCTGATCGGATTTCAAACTAGTCATTACTGTTCACATGAGCACCTTTTTAATATACTTTACAAAGAAGAAATCCCCGTTTTCAGGTCTAGAAATGGGGTACAGTTTCTAATAGATCCGTCAATCAACATAATTCTTCCTGCAACATTGATGAACCCAAACATTATGAAGCAATGAGCTCGCAATGTATTCCGAACTAAAACTATTTGCATTCCTCTCAATAGAGTATGTGAAGGTGCAAAATAGGCTTATCTTATCTACTAGATAGATGTATTTATAGCCTTACTATTCAAAGTATTCACGGAGTTTGGCCCAATTGGTTTATATCAATAAATCAAGTTAATGTTAAAATACAATATTTTCATTATAATTTTTAAAACTAACATTACTTACAGTAAATGCTTAATAAAAAAAAAAAATAATAATTTTAATATTTTGATTTTTAAGACTTAACATCTTTTCTCACTTACTTAGATTTATACATTACAATATCTTCTTGATTTAATATCTACGAACCATCTGGATAGTAATAAAAACAACTAAATATACTTTTCAAAACAAATTATATTTATTTGCTTAGTTTTCAGGTGCCGTACACAACTACAGGGTTAGAGACACAGTTTTCTGGATTTCGTGGTTACATTTCTCGCAAAACTAATTATGAATATAATTCCATTTCGTTTTTCAATTTCAGGCGCTTTTTAAATATTGCTCGATTTAGCTATCTTAAAATACCCTCTTCTCATTTTAAGCTAATATTTCAAAAGTGATATAGGACCATCGCTCTCCGGGGGTCTTACCTATTATGCCTCCAATGTAAACCCGCCTTCAGCGAACCTTGTAACTTATCTTATAATGCCATACGGCAAACAAAGATATAATGTAAATATGTATATATATATTTCTGCATTGTATTATATATATCTGTAAATTGTACATTTAAAAACAATAAAGAGGTTTTGAAAATAAAAAATGGGATCTTAGCGGGGTTGGTACGGCGGGGTAGGATTGCCTTTTTTTCGTGGTATGATCTCCTCTTGTGAGATTGTGTTATGTCGTACATTGACCAACCTACTCGCTTTACTACAATATAAATAACTATAATAAAAATGAATATCATGTTAAAAGAAATGAACGAATTTCTTATATAGGCCATTCTACAATTTTGATGCTGTTTCAGTTACAGTACTTTTTAAATATTATAAAATATCTGAATGGGAATTTTTCTTTCCTATTATTATCCTTCCCTAGGCCTACATACTCTTCTCCTTTTAATGTTGCAATAATTAATGACTATAGAGTTATAAAATATTTGTTGCTAGTTGGGTCATTCTCAATCCTGTCACAAATCTATGTTTCTGGCTTAAATTATCAATAACAATTCTTTTATTAGTTTCTTTGGCAGTAAATCTAACAAAATGACTTTCATATTGTTCAAGTGCTATTAAATATTACGGATTTAATTATATTTGAAGATTATTATTAAATAAAAAAATATGGACAAGTCAGATAATCTCTTTCTTTGGTGATATTTATTTTTTGGTTGGGTTTACAGAATTTGTAGATCTTTGGCCACCCAAATCAGCCTTCTCCACGCCTGCCTATCTTGAGCTACTGCTTTCCAGTTTTCAGGATGCAGCTCTTTCGCATCTTTGTTGATTCTGTTTATCCATCTGGTTTTGGTCTGCCGCGTGGTCTCTTGCCGACTGTACTGGCATTAATCGTTGTGTAGAGGCATCCTGATGGATTACTTCGATCCACATGTTCCCCACCCAGCATAACCTCCTTGTCTTCATATTGTGAGATATTGTTCATCGTTAATTCTTCTTCTCCATAAGTTAAGGTTCTGATCCCATATCACTCCTGTAATTTTACAGAGGACTTGCCTTTTCAAATCTCTCGATTCTGCTTTCTAGGGTACCTGTTAGAGCCCTCGCAAACGCATATGAGAGTGTGCACTATTAGTTTCAGATTTTTGTTATACGCTGGTCTATCTCAGTCCGTTGATCATTAATTTAAGTAATTGTGGAGCCGAGGTATTTGAAACTGTCTACTTCCAGAAACAATTTGTCGTCCACGTAAATCATCACCTCTTTAATAATATAATCAGAATTAATTAATGGATTGTTATTGCTGTGGACTGTATTAATATGAGGATAAAATAAATTAAGCATTATGAATAAAAATGAAGCTACTGATAATAAGGAAAATGATAATTATTCTAATTACATTGATAAATAATCGATTATGTCTAAATAGTGTACAATCTCGTAGTAAGGGTTGTTTATGTTAACATAGAATACAATCTAAATTTGGAACCTATAAGGGTGAGTAGATTTCTGTGGCGGTCCTTAAAAACTAGGAAAGTCGAATTGCCGAGTTTTTCACGCGCTGCCCCAGGTATGTTCATGATTATTGAAGTTCTCCCTTATGTGAAATTCTTGTTTTCCTCTGTTCCATCACCCTCTGCTTAGGTTCGCTGTTGAATTATTCTCTGATTGTGGTTTTGTATATATTTTTTTTCGACCAAGACTCTTATTGTCTAACCATGGTTGGGGGTCAAAGTACTTCATTTTGTGGGACCGCCACTTAATGAAAACAGTCAACGCCCAGGCCGGATTCGAACCGGCACCGACAATAGACATCAAAATGGTAAGACTGTGTCTTGACCACTGATCTACAGGCGGCTCTTGTTTCATATTTTATTATATATAATATAAAAATTATATGCCTCTGAGGACAGGTGTGTTTCTATTCATTTGGACTTTGTTCTTCTGGGTCCAGTATCTCCATTAAGAGGCTTACCTATAGATGTTTGGAGCTTCTAACATAATAATAATTTTGAATCATGTTCCTTGAATTATCCTAAGCAGATAATGATCATAAATAAATATAATGGATAGTTAATTTGAAATTTGTATATTTTAGAAAAATCAATAATATTGTTATCATTAGCCAAAATATGTGCAATTCTATCTACTTATTGATTTACCCGCTTAATTAAACATGCAGCTGAAGATCTGTACTTGGACGAGTAGGAAACTACGGCGGAGATGGGCTGTCTGTTCTGACCCACTCTTCCCCTATCACGTGATATTTCATCATCCAACTGTCAGTTCGAGTCAAGTTACTCTCTTTTATAAGTTATCTCTGTTTTTCGTTTTTTTATATGCCAAGAATTCATGTACAGTTCAGCCTAATGTAGATTTTAAAACGGCTACTAATTCTATAGTACTTCTAAAGTAGCTTGAAGTGGTTTACTATCAGACCAATTAAAATTAGTTAATCAAGCTAATAGCTATATCAAAATTGTTATAAGGGAGGTTCAAGGTACCTTAAATAAGTATATTACCTTTTCAATTGTACACAGAATCCGGGGTATATCTCCCTAATAAATATAACGGAATTAACAGCAACAAAACTTATAAATTTCGACAGGGGGATTATGTTAGATCTCATAAACAAAAACCATTTGTCGTCACCCTCTCACACGCTTTCTTCCTCTAAATATTTTCTACTTTTTATTTTTTACCCACTCGTAACGTTTTCTCTTAAAAACACTTAGTCATTTTTGTAACGTCTTTTTTAATTCGGAGTTTGGTCGTCATCGGCGCAATACCACTTTGCGATTGGATTTCAAGCTAACAGGTTTGTTTTATTCTCTATTTTTCCCTCTTTTTATTTTCCCACCCCTTCTTTTCTCAATTTTCCTTACCCACGTTATTAGTTATGTTCATCATATATTATTATTGCTGTTTTAAAAAATTTTTTTTTTCTTCAATTCATTTCTTTTGTTAAACTTTACTTATATTTTGCCTCTTTATCAATTATTATGGTTACATATATTTTCTTTCTCTCAATTTTCTTTTTCTTTCCGTATTTCAATTTTTAAATTATTATTAACTAATATATTCATACTTCTTTGCATTATATAACTTCATTTTATTTTATTTTATTTCCTTATGTTATTTTAACTACTTATTCAATTACCTATGTATACATTTTATTTTCTACTTCTCTCATCACTTCATTTTATTAATTCCATTCTGTAAAATTATTCACTTTACGTCATTCTGTTTATATTTTATTTTTTATTTCCTATAGTCATTGGTTGTTATGTTGTTCTGTTCTTAGCCCTGATGAAGGCTAGAGACTCTAGCCGAAACGTTGGCACAATTAAATAAGTTAATTCAACTTATTTGTGTTTCATTTTGACCACACCCCCAACCATCTTCTCCTCGGATGTCATCCACGGTCAACTATCTCTCATAATTATGTTAGACCTCATCTTTTAAAGGAAGTACGCATTGCAACTCGATTAATTGACTCTTTTTCTTCTCAGGTGTTGTGTGTGATTTTTGTGTCTTTTCTTAATTTTTTGGGTCCCGAAAGAAATGGTGTTCTCGGACTCATGTTTAAAATGAAATTAGTACAGGGAGAATATATAAAATGTACGAGTTACATCGTACTTTCAAATTTCACTAAAACTTCGTATTGGTATTAAGAACTGACATTTTCAGGGCCCGTCTGAATTCGGGAGGAACAACCAACCTCTTGAACTTCTTGTTGAAGGAGATCAAATTATTTTTGAGTAAATTTGTTTGAGCGAGTCATCGTGTCTAATAGTGTTATTGTTTCTGAATCAAGAAATAGGTTCCAAGCCTTTTTGCCTTCTATAATAAGTAGAAGAATGAAACATAATTTTAATACAAATATTACATTTCAATATTTGGAGGGATTTGACATTTGAAGACCGTACGAATGTTGTACAAAAAATAATGCGAAAAAATTCAAATTTTTGAACAATCCAGTTTTTATTCTTAAATAAGTAAGTTCTCATACAATCTTTGCTAATATTAAAAAAAAAAGTCTTAAATGTTCATTAATTGATGAACATCGCTTGTCCCCCCTTCTCCCCAACACCATACACAGAAAAACTGTTTTACAAAGAGGTGATTTTTTTTAACACAGCCGGATTCGAAGCCGGGTCCTTGGAGTTGAAGCATAATGCCTTACCACTAGACCGTCACGCTCCAATAGTTTTAGTTGGAAAATATTTTTTGATATCCTTGATTTACCACGTTTTTACCATTTTATCCAATAGGATACTAATGACCCAAATCGTTCTGTTATATTAGCATACAAGAAAATGATCTTGTTCTTACTGGAATAAT
>NW_027106142.1:136227-141827 GCF_000696795.3 Halyomorpha halys | reverse complement strand
ATGGTAATAAACTAAAGAAAAAAAGGGTGACATATTTTCCGAAGTTTATAACTAATTTCAGGAAACAAGAGTAGTGACATAGGTATATAATAGGTTGTTGGAAAAACAAAGATTTTAGAAAATTAATATCGAGGATATATAGTCGTACGTAGTAATGGTGAATGATAGAAACGCATACAAATAAATTAAGTAAATTAAAGTAAATAGAAAGAAAATAAGATGTACTAATTTTTTTATAGATGTAAAAAATTTGATTATGGTTTTCTTTCATTTAGCTTGTTAATTTTTATATAAATTTTCACATATTATAAATCACATTTAGCCTATCACATTCATTAAACCTTGGTTTACTTTTATTGCATGTTATCTATTATCTTACTTTGTTACATTATTTTAGTTGTTTGTATTTGTTTACCGCTGAAATCGGGCGAAAATTTTCCAAGCTATCCTTTTTTATGTATTACTATACTCTTACTTAGTTTCCGCTTGCTAGGGACTAACTTTTCATTGATTATTTTATTGAAGATGATATCAAGCAGTTTTCTCAAAGCTTCATACTTTCACTAATAATTTCATTTGATATGGTATTTGGTATCAAACCTTCAATATCCTTTTCTAACTCGTCAATAACCTTTTCGTTTCCTATTCGTTATCTCTAATGCTATTTGTTCTCACAGTACCCACAAACTATTTTATAATACATTAAAAAACAAAATAATAGAGATTATATATCAGGATCATGATATAGAACAGGCTGGCTTCCGACCCACTTTCAGTACAACAGATCAACTCTAATTTATAGATGAGCTCATCCAGAAAAGTAGAGAAGATGACAGGCAAGTCTATTTATATTTTATCGACTACATCAAAGCTTTCGACTCGATTAGACATAAATATATTTGGGAAGCAATGCGTGAATCTGGCGTAAACAAATCCTACATTGAAGTTATCATGGAGTTATATAGAAACGGAAAAGCATTCGTGGCGTTTGATAGGGAAGGTGATTTACTTAGAGGTGGAACGAGCAGTGAAACAAGGGTGTCCTCTATATTCGATTCTGTTTAATTGTGTTTTAAACAAATTATTCAGAGAATTAAATTGGTAAATCTGGGAATATCCGTCAATGGGAAAATCCTGAACAACCTTAGATTTGCGGACGATATATGTCTAATATCTCTGGACATTAACGGTTTAAGGAGAGTGGTAGAGGAACTATGGAACATTAACAAGAAATATGGGCTTGATATATATACATCGAAAACAAAAATCACGACAAATTCAATAGAAATATTAATTTATTTAAACAATAGTGAGATAGAATATGTAGAGAAATACATTTATGTAGAGCAGACAATAACATT
Organism: Halyomorpha halys; assembly: GCF_000696795.3. Classification (NCBI taxonomy): domain Eukaryota; kingdom Metazoa; phylum Arthropoda; class Insecta; order Hemiptera; family Pentatomidae; genus Halyomorpha; species Halyomorpha halys. The sequence continues at coordinate 140,466 of NW_027106142.1, read as the reverse complement.
CAAAGGAAATAGAAAGAAGAATAAAGCTCGGGTGGTGTACATATTGGTCTCTCCGAAAGATCTTTAAAAGCAACCTATAACTCACATGTGTATATCCCACGGTTCTCTATGGGGCTCAAACCTGGGCGCTAAAAAAAAAACTTGATCTGAAGCTGAATACGATGCAAATGCAGTATCTAAGGAATTTAATATTCATTAAGAAACGAGAAAGAATAATAAATTAAGAGATTCTTCAAAATTTTAAACATTATAAGCCAAAGGGTTGAGGACAACCGATTGAAATGAAGCAGGGTAGGGCACTTGGACAGAATGAAAGACGATAGATGGAACAAGGCTTGCACAGAGTGGATTCCGAGAGAGGACAGGAGGAAAAGAGTGCGAATACAAGTGGAGGAATGAACGAAATAACAGTGTGTAGGCAAAAACTGGTGGCTGGTTGCGAGCGGCAAATACAGTTGAAAAAAAGGTATTAAAAATATTTAATTTTGAGTTATCCTTTCGGTGTATGGTTGTGAGGACTCTTTTGTTATTTATGTTTTTGTATATTTATCTATGTTTCTCTTTCTTCTATCCTGCTATAGCCAACTACAATAAATTCCTTCTTAAAAGAGAGGCATTTATCAATGCTGGTGCCTACAAAGATATTATTATTATTTGTTTACCATAAATGAAGCCCTGTAAAATAGGGCGAAACGTTGGCTCAAAACAAATAGTTTAATTACTACTTGAGTTCTTTTGATTGCAACCATCCTCTTTTTATGTATATTACACACGATCGTCGGTCAATGAACAATCTTCCTATACCTGCCGTCGTGTTACCATGGAAGTCAATAGTCAATTCTTATTTTCACTTATCTAAGTATGAAGTATTAACAAACTAAAAGGAAATCTTTCCAAAGAAGGGTGGCAAGCGGAAATTACCTGATGTGCACACTGGATCTGAATAGAAAAAAAAAATGTTACGGATTTTTTTTGCTAGCCCGAACCCGATATCATACCTTCCATTACAAACTCCCTAACCACCGAAACCCACTAGTTTCTAACCTTGCTTCCTCTTCCATTCTTGGCAATGCAGGCGCCTGAAAAGAAGATGGCCGCGTTACCTTATATTGTAAAATGTTTTTAGAGTTCTACTACTGGGTAGTTTCTCTACAATAGGGGTATTCATGATGTTGTGTTAAATGTTATATGTTTTACCATGTTAAATGTTATAACTATAGGATTGTGAGCAGCCCTATTTGAAGTCATGTTAAATGTTAAATGCATAAGAGTCCCTAGCGGATTTTCTCAGCAACTTGTATAAGCCTTTATGTTTATAACCTTCCTTCTAGACCCTCATGTTATTGTTTACTTCAGTTTTGATTTAAGTAATTAATTAAAACATGCCTAGAGTGAGTGAAAAGTGGAATTTGTGTGAAAGTTTAGCTTATGAGTGTCTTATTGATCTTCAAACTTGTGAAGAAGAGAATGAAGATGAGCTAATTGACAACTGTATTGAAAGTCACAACAACTAATATGGCGGCGATCTCAACTGGTCTATTGTGTGACGTCATTCTCGATTTAACTGACCAAGTAACAGACTCTCAGCCATGTTAAATGTTATTTCGTTTTACCACGGCAAAAGAAGCCAATTTTTCCGATTTAACACGAGTTTTTCCATTTAACACGCTTTAAACACGATCATGAATACCCCTATGCTGTATCATGCATGCACATGTATATCATTATCATTATGTCATTATAATCAAATTTACTTGTTGTATTTTTTATACTTATTGTAAATATCAATAAATAAATTTAAAAAAATTTTTTTTTTGTAGTTTAAAGACATTAATTAGGATATTCAAATGGATTTCAATCATTTTTTCAATGGAATGATATATAATAATTACTTTTTTCACTATATGAATGAGTTCAGGTTAAGAAAGTTTCACCTGAACTCATTCCAAGTTATTCACCTTATTGTTCCAGAAACTTCAATTTATTAGATCTGAAGGAAGAACCGAGACTCCAAGACATTTCAGGAGTATACATTTTCAATCTAAAAAATCCTAGTATTTCCGATTAGGAGTGGTCAACTTGTCTATTTATCTTTAATCATATTTAAAGTATTGTATTATTATTGATTCATAGAATATATATTAATTGGAACAAGTATTATGTATCTAATAATTATATATTTTGTACTGAGAATAAATTATATCGACTGTCTTGGAAGTGGAGAACCTTTTTTCTACTTTGGCTTTCATCAAATTAAAAAAAAAAATTGGAACCTGATCGTAAATGTCTATGAATACTTCACATTTTTATTGTGCGAAAATAATGTTTAGTATTATTGTAATTCCTTAACATTTGTGAGTTTCTATAGTACTGTAATACAAAATCTAGAAGAATAGTTCATTCGCTAATGACAAAACAAAATCGCATTTAAAAAATTTCTGGCACAATAAAATTTATGAACTGCAATTAAAAATACCTAATAAAAACACGTTAAAATCAAACCAGATTTTGTCTTTTTTAGTCACCATAAAACGTAACATCTTTAAATAAATCATATGGTATCCTTATTAAGTTTCAACATTCTTTATTAAATCATCCAACGTTTCGGCCCATTCGACCATCCTCAAGGTCAATCTAAACATTTAACATCTTATTATGTATTCATTTGTAACAATTTTAAAAACAACATTATTATTAATAACATACCATACCTGAAACATAAATTCACACCTCACATCAAATATTTAAAAGACACTTTAAATTCTTTGACAGTTTCCCTGCTTCCTTAAATCCAGTATTCCAGTCTATCACTCCATCCCCCCTTCCTGCGAGGTAGCAGAGCAGGAAAGGTTCCAAAAACCCTATCAACATCACCTTATAACTCCATCTTCTGTTACATCTGATTTTTTGACTTCTGACTGTTTTTCTTATTATTTTACCATTATCTATTGTCTTTAATAATTAATGTTTTTATTTCTCTATCTTCTATGCCAATCACCACTTGGAGGCCCCTCACCTCCGGATTTTAAAAATAGTACCATTTAGAATGGATATTTCACAAGTAATAAATAAACATTACCGGTATCCTTAAAATACCAAAGGTAGTAAAAGGTAATACCCAACACGATTTATTCCTTTTTTCACAGTAAAGCATTTACTAATTACCTGTTTATTTTCTGTTTTAGAGGGATCGGGGGAGGGGGGGGGGCAAATAGCCTGTAAATAAAGTTTTAAAAATTAATGAAGTTCTAAAAGAATAGGGTGATTTTGACTTGAATTTTATGACGTAGGGCAAATAGCCTGTAAAACATTTTTTAAAAATTTGATGTGAGGTGTGAATTTATGTTTCAGGTATGGTATGTTATTAATAATAGTGTTGTTTTTAAAATTGTTACAAATGAATATATAATAAGCTGTTAAATGTTTAGATTGTCCTTGAGGATGGCCGAATGGGCCGAAACGTTGGACAAACGATATAATAAAGAATGTTGAGACTTAATAAGGATACCATTTGATTTATTTAATAGATAAATACCAGTCTCAAGAACTTGAATAAAGTATGTAACATCTTTATTTACACTGTATAATTCGAATACCAATTCGAGATGTTCCTGGAACTAGACATTCGCGAGTGTGAGGGGATGTCAATAATAAATAAGTCAAGTGTTTTATTTATTTTTTCTGGTCCCTCTAAAACAGAAAAAACATGAAATTAGTAGGTTGCATTACGTGTGGTTACATACTTCGTATTGGTTACTACCTTTTTCTACCATTGGTACTTGAAGGTGTACATTGAGATACTTCTGGTGTTCTAGTTTCAGGTGAAATTTAAAGATTTTCATCAAAGTTGTGATTGTTTGAAGCCTTTAAATTGGGAATACTAACTTAGTTTGGATCGTAGCTTCCTTAGTTCATGCAGTTATTTCCGAGCTGGTGTGATCCATGGATCTCGGACGTAGATTCTAGTGGGATATTTTACATAGTAACATGTTGCTGAAAGCCATTACATGACAAGCTTGTTTTTTTCTAGTGGCATGCGCAGGAGTGGTGCTACCTGGTGGCGAAGTTCGGCACTCCCTCAGTCCCTCACCGACACCAGTTAACTCCGTCTCGCTGCTCTACCGGTATTTCTTACGTCATTTTTTTAGGGTGAGTGCCGGGCAATGGTTTGTTTTATGATAATTTATAATTTATTAATAAAAAGAAAAAAATATAGTTAATCAATGTCCTATTAAAAAA
>NW_027106142.1:132457-135457 GCF_000696795.3 Halyomorpha halys | reverse complement strand
GATTTTTTTCAATACAATTTTATTATTTGCACACTTATTGCTTAGTTTCCAATCAACTTACCTCTAAATGATTTAGAAATTAAAAAATAAATTTGCTCGACACTGTTGTATATGTTTTTCCATTGTGTTTATAAATGTACCTGGTGCTATATCACGGTGTATTGGACGAATTACATCATAAATTACCGTTTTTGTACCAATGAATATAACAACGAACGAATTGACTTCTGCCCTTGAGTTATTAGTTCAAATTATATCTCAGTGTCAAATCCACCAAAGAAAAAAATATTCTGCATGTTTCTAAATTTTATTGAAAACATTAATTATCCAAATACCCACAGTTAGTAAAAAGTTTAAACCAGTTCTTTGTTTTTGTAAAAACTCTTTCGAGATTGTACTTACACACTTCCAATGAAATCTATATTTTTTTTATTTAACTGGACTTCTTTATTATATATATAAATGCAACATACAATATATACAACGAGATGCATTTCCTCCATTCTGATAATAATTGGCAATCATTTCGGTCATACTATACAAATGTGAAACAAAAATGGAATACTCTTATTTTGACTGTTTCAGTCATTAATTTTTATTGTACTTAAACCATTTAAGTAAAACATTTTTCAAAGACATAAAAACTTTGGTTAAATCCCAATTAAATAATTAAAAAAATTTAATAAATTGGTTCCGTTTAACTGGACTCACTCACTTGTGACTACATCATTCCTCACAGTTTTAAATTAATTTTTTTTCCGATGTTCCTGTAAACTTCTATTATTTTATGTAATTTTGTTGTGATAAAGTTTCATTTGAAGAGCTATTTTATTTTATTTATTCCAAAATGTACGGAATTTCCTCAAATAATTGAAGTGGTCTTAAACTTTGCCGGTATAAAAGACCTGGTACTAGAGCATATTTTAATAGTTTTCATACCAACTGGTTTTAATAAATGACTGAATTTAATTTTATTTACATTATAAATAAATAAATATACATATAATAAATGAACTTTAAATAATTTGAATTGAATTTTATTTTAATTTAAGTTGTAATTAATGACTGAAATTTAATTTCTTTGTTTGCTTTCTCTCTGTTGAAAATAGGATAGGTAGTTTTTAATTATTCTATAATGAAAAAAAAATATGTCTTCAGAATCGATTATAACCAGTATTTAACATTTTAGACAACATTTTGATTTTGAGTTTGTGTGTGGTCAGTTTAGTTTTTGTCGATAATGGGTGGAACCGTTTGTCTGATTTTGATACAATTTTTTATCTAGTTGCTCCCATATCGATTTTATTAGATTCGGTCGATTAATTTTGTTCTGCGTAAATATATTTTTTCATCAGAGGTTTATTTCGAAAACGGTTCGTCCGATCGAGAACTACTCAAATTTGGGGATTTTGAAAATGCTCCCGTGTTAATTTTTATTAAATTCAATTCACCAATTTCGTTCCACTATGCGTATAATTCTCTTCTTAACACCAGGGCCTTGTTTTATAATGAAAGCTAATAGTATTAGTTCAAAATAAAAGTATAGAAACAACGTGTCAATTGCACTAATACTTATTTTTTTCATTATAGGGAGGACTATTAGTGATATTACAGGAGTTAAAAAGTACTAAAGCACAAGTTACTATTGTACAAGTCAGTGTAATTGTACTAAGGTAAATCGACAAGACTAACAGTATTAGTTTATACTTTATTATGAAAGAGGACCCAGAGTTTCGAAAACGAGATTTTATTTTGTAACGAGAAATCAAATTTATTAAAATGAAATATTATACAATTCATTATTAAACCTTGACACAAAAGTAATTATGTACTTAATTACCCTTACATATAATAGAATTGGCGAAAAAGCTATTTTGTTCTACGTTTTGTATCGCTCATTCCAAAACCTCCTAACTAGGTATGTTTTAATGTGTCTTTTGTAATTAAGGTTGACATTCTCCTAATGTTATTTAGATAATTAACAATGGTTAACTAAATGGAAAGAAATCGTGTCTTTTGCTTAATACATAAATCAAAACCGGAAATATAGGTAAAACCAAACAAGTTTAGAATATATTGGAAAAGTGCAAGCAAAAAGCTGAACTGATGGTCTTGTCCAATGTATAAAAAAATGTTTCATAAGAAGTTAAAATATTAAAAATATTGATATTGTAACTTTTTAATTTGGTCTTATGAAGTTTGGAATGATAATTAACTTTTAAAATTTAGTGAGCAGAATTAATCACAATTATAAAAAAATTAGGAAATATTTCTTTAAAAATATATTTCAAAACCAATAGTCAGTAGATTGATCTTAATTTACAAAACAAAAAAATACTTAGGTCTATCTAGACCTAAGTATTTTTTTGTTTTCTGTGCATCAGCTAGTTTTATAAAATTAAATTGTGTTACAGTAATGAAAATTTGTATTCCCTTGCAGCTATTTTTAATATAATATTTAAGTAATAATTGTAAGTTAAAGAAATCTGATTGTATCCCGTTTATACTGTTTGTTTTTTTACGTTTTCGGGCGATTTAATAAAGGAGTGAAACACTAATTCAAATCTTTAATATTTTGTATAAATAAGGAACAGTTATAATGAGGTAAAATTGGTGACAAACCGAGACATTGTTTAATTTCTAACCAGGCGGAGTTTATCAAGCAACTTGAGAAATTTCTAAGAGTTATTGTAATTTCCAACTATATCTGAAAATGATATTTCGAAGGTATTTGGCACAGTTCCAACAAAATATTTATACAATGTTCAAAGATGTAGTCTTTTAATTAAAAGTTTCTACTGAGAATAATATAATTAATAAGGTAGCTAGATGAAACAGGATTTAAACTCCCCACATATCATCAATTAGTCAATTTAATATCAATTTATAAAGACTATATGGATCATAGTATTAAAAATGAATTCATACTAAACTTTATATGAAACTATAATGAAATAGTCATCAATAAGTTTTTTCTGTTAGTGTATGCTTTATAGATAT
>NW_027106142.1:113475-131420 GCF_000696795.3 Halyomorpha halys | reverse complement strand
ATAGCCAGGATATGATTAATGGTGCTCATCGCTGACCTGTACCTTGTGGTGAGTCTATTATCACGGCTCACGTATTCAATATTCAATAATTTTATATTTGTATTAAAAAACAAAGGTTGATACATAACCAAAACCTCATTGGAATATTTTGATTATCTCTAAGGAAATATATTGTGGAATATAATTCTTAAGTATTTTATTCGGAAAATCTCTTTTTTTTTTGTTTTTAAGGAGATTTCTAGTAGATTGCATCTTGAGGCTCTTAAAAAGAGAGAGAATATCTCTTTCATTCTTGAATAGACAATAATATTAATTACCGAGTATTATATTACTTTTTTTTTAAATATTGTTTAATTATATTATGTTTCTTGACGTTTATGTATTGTTAATAATTAAATTGAAAAATGATGAAAATTATTTCGTAAAGAAAAATGTTAGTATAACAGATTAATTACAATTCAGACGTATATAATTGCAGTTTATAAATTGTTTCATAAACATTGTTAGATTACTATATGCTGCTGACAAAGGCACTTGTACATCATCATATAGGACATATACAACAGTTTACGGGTTACAGGTTATTTTTTAAATACAATGTTTTTTGTTTTTTAATGGAAGATTGAAGTAAATATACAAACAGCAAAATATATTTTATTTACTAAAAGGAGACCGTCCGTAATTCTTAAGATAGTTTCCGAACTACAATCCCATGGGTTCAGTCTGTACTTAGGCTTAGAAAAAAAAAATCAATCCTATACGAAACAGTAATATTCCCAATTATAACTAATTCTGCTCCTGTGTGGAACTATGAGGATGGTATATAACTATCCTCGGTACACCAAAATTTTAAGCATGTTGTTGGGACAACAGCCTGGTTGTCTTGGGGACGCCCAGATTACGATGGATTTTACGGATGTATATTATGCGCTTGTCAACATTGTGTAGATTAGTAGAGGAATAGAATGAAAATTTAAAACACCCATAAATCAATTGGAGTATAAACAAAGAAGTTCTAAGTTAAAAAAAAAAATAATAAAATAAAGGTAATAATATGATGAAAATTATAAATCATTAATAAAACAAAACACATAAAATATTCTTTAACACATTCTTTGAAGTAATTATAACTAAATGAAATAAAGAATAAACAAACATTAACTATTGAATTGGGTACACAACTCTACAAAATAATAAACCTAACCTAAAGATCTCTTGAAAGATAAAAATTAATAAATTAAAGTGTTATGGTAAATCAAGATAAAGAATAAGTTACTTGGTAAAATAAATTGATATAATTTAATAACTATTAAAATATTGAACTAAATGAATTATATAATGTGAATGTAGCAGAGGTGAAATACTTGATGTTCAGACTGTGAGGTGACTGTAGATTGATTATCAGAGTAATTAGTAGGTGGGTACACTTGATGAAGATGTTGATGTTGATGAAGACAGTAAACAGACGTAGATATGATAAAGATGATATGATATTAAACTGTAGGAGAAGAAAACTAGGTAGTATTATACACTGTGCACAGATAGATAACAGTTAAGGTTAGCAGTATTGTCTTTTTCACCACAATCCAAAGAGGTTGCAAGTTCAGTAGGTAGCAATTACCTGTTCTTACAATAACTTCTTTCAAGTTTAACACTAATACAGAGTCTACGTTACATTTACAAGAAATACAATGGTACATGATTTAAAGCTAGTAAAGATTGAAATAAATGGTAAGACAAATTAAAAAGAAAGAGAGAGAGGTGAGTTTAACAAATATAAACTAAACATATTTAAGGAGAAATCGAAAGTGGCTTTAAAACATGTATTATAGCTCCTAATCATTAAAGGAAACTAATTTTTTTTCAATCTTACTCCAAATTATTATTAAAAAAATTAATATTATAAAAAAAATAAGAGACTACGACAAGACGTCCTTAAAAATATAAACCCACAAACGTACCGAACTTATACAAATTGACATAACTTAAAACCTGAAATGTACAAAACTTGTTTGTTGTATATATTTTATTTATTATCTAAGTGTATTCATTTTTTATTTCATCATTTATAATTTATTTATTTATTTACTTCATTGGTTTTTTAATTACTTTTTAATTTTTAGGTTTATTTTATTTTTTAAAATTTATCATGCAGTATAAAGCTAAAATGTTTTAATATACATAAAAAATGAGTTCCAAATCACCATGTTGTATCATGCGAAAGGTATTTGCACCTTTACATGCAATAAATATTTATTATATCATAACGGTAAAAGAATATATAATAATCAATAAAAACAATTGTATATAAACATTTTTTTTATTCCTTTTGGCAAGTGTAGTAATTCAAGCATTGGTCCCAACGTACAGACTAGGGGTTAAAACTGTTTTATAATAAAAAGGGTGGGAGTAGCCAATGAAAAAGCACCCTCGGTATACAATATTGAATGGGGATTGTGAAACTAGGTCTGGAGGGCAACCGCGTCTCTGCTATGGCTGGATCCTCGCTGGAGAATAAACTAATTCTTTCTACAATAAATTTCAGCACAATGGTTAAACGTTGGTCAACAGGGCTGGATATTCCGATAGATTTTATTTCTTAATTTTTCCTTTTTAAAACATTTAATTGTTATACACTGATGTGATGTTCATATTTCTTTTTATTCATCGGATGAGTCCAATAGATACGAATTAGAAGAAAAAGAAAATAATATAATACCGAATATGATTATGTATCTCTTTTTTTTTTTTTTTTTTTTCAAATTTTTTCTGTTTTAAAAACAGATTTTAACTTTATGAGAGGTTTATGAAACCTGTTAACTCATTCGACATTATTAAATTATAAAAATAATGAAGTATCAATTCTAAGGTCCTAGTAAATCTTACAAAATATTACCACTTTATTCATGAACTTCTGTTTTGTTGTTTTGATACTCTGCACATCATTTGTGGGATTGCCAGCTTTACTTCTAAAGTTACAACGTAACGGATAATTTGTTAAACTAATTTGACTAATCACTCAATTATATAAATGTGAGAAATATAATGAAATTTTTTCATGAATGTAATATAGTAATTTGGAACTCTGTAATAGAATAATTAAAATAACAAGATCGAGTTTTGAAACCAACCCTGTTGACTTAATTAATTAAATTTTGTTTGGTGAAATACAAAATTTGGTTCGAATTCAATTTGTAATGAGTAATTTGTACTAAACTCATTTTATTTCACTATTTTTACATAACTATATATGATAAGATATTAGATATTTCAATGTTTAAAAAAAAAAAATTGAATTCTAAAACAAATCTTTTTGATTGCTTGAATTTCATCAATTTCGTAATGCGGAGCATATGTAATCAATTTGTATTATCAGGATGGCTCGGCAATCGTTGTCCAAAATGTCGCTTAGAGAGTAGGAACGGGTTCCAAAAAAAAAACTGGAACGCGTTCCTATGCTGGTATGGAACGAGTCCTTTATCACACCAAATGTTGGGTGGAACGGTCCCTCCCCATCCTTACTTGTGATTACTCGTATTATGAAAAATAAGAAGGAATTGGGTGGTATGAGTTCAAAGTCCAGAAGTATGAAAGATTAATTTCTACCTCGGATTTGTCACACCCCACCTCCCAGTTAAAGTTTTTTTGTTTTTTTTAAATTTATTTATTGACATTTTGAACTGTATTTTAATGAAAACACATCTAGTAAATTCGATGCTAGAATTCTAATGTATTTTCTATTTCTTCCACTTGCACGCTCCTATACTATCTTTTTGTTGATTTCCTATGTGTAAGGACACGAGGACACATGGAGGGACAAAAGGACCACATTTGTTACTCCCAGATTGTCAACCGAGAAACATAGTTCACTGTTGACAGACTATAGTGCTGTGAGATTCTATTTTTTTTTGTAATTCGTAGTTTCTTTATAAGTGTGTTTCTAGGAACTGTTTGAATAATTCAAACGGGTTCTGTTCTATTAGTGGTAGCTACGTTTGTAGTTTTTGTTTGTTTTAGTTTATAGCACAAACAGAAAAATCAGTGTCAATGCTACAATTTGAGAAAAAAATTACATTTACACTTTGAGAAAAAATGACAAGCAAAAAGAATTAATTACTTATGAAACAAAAAGTAAATTAGAAAACAAAACTAATTAAGAAAAAAATAGGAAGGACATCAATACGTCTATCTTACAATATCTATTCAAAAATGGGTGTCCATGAAATTACTTTTACAATGTTGTTGTGTAGGGGGTCTTCATTTATATTATCAAATGAAAAATAATAATATCCAATTGCATCAGGAATAGAAAATGGAATCATTGGAGGATTACATAAAAAAATGAATCAAGTTCCTCTCTCAGTTACCCATAGCTGGAGGAGCAGTGACTGACAACTTGGGAAACCCAACCTCAACCCGAGGACCTGCCCAAGCAGCTGCAGGACATCCTGTTATAAATTCTGTAGTTATCAATTCTATTATTCACAAAACTTCTATTTTGTTTATTTCCTCTTCGTCCTTTTTTCAAATTAATTTGTTTTTCCCCCCATTAGAGGGCAATTGTTTGTTTTGTTAATTCTACAAATTTTGTTATTAACTTTACTTTTCTATCTTATCAAGGATTATTATTTTATCTATTTATTCTATCATATTTTTTTTTAATTGTAACTTTGTATCAAGTTAGGGGTGTCTTTTGTACGAGACTATCCCACGTCTCGTAATCAACTGTTAAAAAGAATTTAACTCTTATATCAACCATGTAAGACCCACCAGGCCTATCTGGTATTAAATAAAAAAAAAAAAAACGAATGAACAATAATAGCTTTATGAAAAATGTCTGTTACGTATAATTCGGCATTAGGCTTGAAAGATGAATACAATGAATGATGGACTACGACAGACTGCGAAAAAATAGTATGAAAAAGTCAATGTTTTTAGCTATCCCAATAGTTTTGAAGGAGTCACAAAATCATTTCAACGATTGTTGTTTTTGTATGGTTAAGGTTCATGTTCTGAATGAAAAAGTAAGAAGGATATACAATTCCTCTACACCAAAGATATTTTTCAATAATTATCTGTCCCAGTTTCATCTTCCTTTCTTGAAGATGTGGTGCTGAAGAACTCTCAGAAAATGAAGGTGGTATGATTAGAACTAGGATGAAGGTTTTTAATCAGAATTATTCTATAAAAACGAACATGATGATTCAACTTTTGGCTGGAATAAAACAAAAATATGCCTCACAGTAGCTTGGATCTAGACTGAAAAATAAAATTCTATTACTTCAAGTTTCGTTTCCTATGTGTGGGACCAGAGAGAATTAATTCAATTATTTAAAGAAATTGTTTTTTGTTGTTTTTTTTTACTGGAGGGGAGGGGGGGATAAGGGGCTATTGAGTGTTAATTCAATTGTTTAAATAAATTTTTTTTTGGTTGTTTTGTTTTTTTTTACTGGGGAGAGGAAAATGAGGGGAGTGTTTATGGAATTTCTTTAACGTCACGTGTAGTTTAAGCCAGTGGAGATTATTTATAGTCACACAAGTACACTTGTACTGAATGAAAATATTTTTACCAAAAAACTGTTAGATAAACATTAATAAATAGAATTATTATGACTTTGACCATTTCTAGCCCTTACGTCTGGCATGAATAAATCTCTTCATACCGTTTTTAAAAGTTTAAATTATAAGGTTTCACTGGACGGTGTCTCTAAGCCAAGACATATTGTGGTTATAAATATTAAATGATGATTGGATTTGATAATAGAAATATGATAATATCTTAGGGTAATTATAAAAAGATATCTTAAAACAATCATAATTATTAAATTAGCTAACGTTTCGGACAAATAGTAAACGTTCGGCCATCATTCTAGATCAGCTTATAAGTACCTAAAAGAGTTATCAACTAAACTAGATAAGTGGGGCTGTTTCCAAGTGGTTGCCGCGAGATTTTCAATTTATTACACTACAAATTTAAAAAGTATTACCTTAATTAAACATTAAGAACGATAAAAAAATTAATTTTGGTTTTAATTAAGATTCTTTGTTACTTATGTTCATATTGTATAATTTTCATTCTTAATATCCTCAATCATTTAAAAAGTGAAAAAAGTTATAATAGTAGGAGTGTAGTTAGTTTTATTTAGTAATTTCAGTGGTGAGCCTGGTAAAAGAGTTTGAGAACCACTAGACTTGATATAATTTTAGTGTATTATTTTAATCTATAATTCACTACACTTGTCTAAAGTACTAGCCTGAAAGCACCGATGGCTATGCTACAAGTTTATTATTTATTGGGATTTGAAATTCTGTACCTATTTATGTACTCCAAATAGGGGCAGAAAGAACAAACTACCCTCCGTTGGTTCACCATGAAATAAAAGTTATTCCGGGCCTGAGCACCGGTCAAAATGACATGACTACTTTGAAGTTCCCATTTCAAGTTGAGACGAAACGATATTAATAAGCTACTTGTTATCTACCTCGATCCTGGAAGAATAAACTAAAATATTTTTATTTAAAATAAAATAGTTGTTTTCTCCCACCAAGAAAAACGTGTAATGTGAAGTGCTTAAATTTTTATTAATTTCCTTTTATATCAGTTTACCAAGAAAGCAAGTGAATCAAACCTCTAGTGTGAGAGATAAAAATTAATATTAAACATTATTATTGTTTCATTTCATTGTCACATAATGGACAAATGGAATAAAATAAAGTTCAATTGCTTAGTAAATAAAACATTCCGTAGTCTATATAGAAAAAATTGCACTGTATTTATTTGGTTTCTTACATCCTTATGATGTAAAATAATTAAAATTATAAGACACTATAATAAAAGTTTTTTTCTTTGTTGAGTAGTAGCCAAGTGACGATAAACGTTGACCTCTTCCGTTTTCACAAAGGCTGAAATTGTAGGATTTAAAAAGAGATGTAGTGGTTCATAAAATGAAAACGGCTCTTATAGAACCATATTTCATTATTGTTGAAAATGAAAAAGATATGCTCAGAAAGTTAACAAATGTTAAATTAAAAAAAAAAATTCGATACTGATTGATAGATTTATTTATTGATAGATGTTACAATCTGCCACACAGTTGTGGGCAATAGATAATAGTGATGAATGATCTCATACATACTAAAATAAAAAAAAAAAAAAACTCTCTTAAAATATATACAAACAAAATAATAAACAAAATGAACATAATCAAACTATCAATTTCGATACTGTATTATTTTTACAACGTTGGTCTGTGATTTATTTAAATTAAAAAGCGTAATGCCCATGAATAAATAAATAAATTTATGCTTAAGCAAAGACGATTGCTAAATCATAAGTATGGAGTAAGGCCTGTACTACATATCCAGATATATAAGTAAATTACTGTGTCTTGACGATTCACAGCTGTTCTATGGCTGATGGGGTTTCCACAAATCGTATTTTATTATTGATGTTGATATTATGTATCTCTATTTATATTATCTATACCTCTATCGGGAACCGACCTACGATTCTTAGAAATGTGTTGCTAAATATTTAGACCAACTACTAGATTCCATAAACCCACTTGCTATGATATGCTAGATGTAATTATATATTACTACTTATTAGATATCTTTTCTAATGGTATCATTTTTACCAATTAATTAGGCTATGATAATGAGGTGGCTAATGGAATGACTCTAAATTATAAAGTGAAGTCTTGTAATCATTATGCTATATTTACAATTATTTACTATTGATGTATATTGATATGTGAGAAGGCACGTTGGGCCTATTGAGTTAAAGTTTATTTAATTTGCTATGAATTGAGAATGCCAGATGAGATCATTCATATTTATATTGACTCTAATTTTAAGCACTTTTGGCACTCAAAGTATCAACTTAAGATTTTTACTTAGCTTATCTGCCTTGCGGGCTTGGCTTTGTTCAGCAATTCTTAGCTTCGTTCGGAATGCCTTCAGATCTTCCTTCTCTGTCTTAAGTGTGCTTCTCTGGTTGTTGCCGTCCGTCTACCCCTCAGGAGATCTCCTCTCCGACTGCCTTGTACTGTACTAACCCTCTTCAGAGTCCTTCCTCGACTCTTGGTATGTTGCTTCGCGTCTCCTCTTGCTAAAAACAGCCCTACCTTCCCTCTACTTTCTTTCTAGCCATCCTATTGGAGTCTCAGATCTCTTTACCGTCCCTTCACTTATTTTTATGGCCAGCAATAAGTAATTGCTCACCGTCATCAGTTATTTGGGTAGCGTGTGCCTTGCCACCAGGTGTCTAATAGTACAGATATTCTCCTACTATATGTCGGTATATTATCAGGTGGGAAATATAGACAATGGAAACCCTGCTTGATTAAATTTAACTTCTATTTCCTCCCTTCCCATTGTATTTTCAATACATAGCTAAGTATTTGATTCACAGACGAAAAGTCATCCAAACTAAAAAGTCAACCAACTGGGTGAGTGTGAGAAGAAGCTCAAGAATCTGAAAATTCGCGTGTACAAATTCGTTTGAGAACACTATACTCACAAGGATTTTTTTGATTATTTTTTATTCTTGTGATGGTATAATGTAATGTAATCTCATTATTGAAATTAATTAATATTGGTTGAAGGAAATGTAGTTTTATTAAAAAAAATATATATTTTAAAAAAGAATGCTTAGATGAGATAATTTTAATATATATTGTTATCACTAAAGCCCCCTGCTCTCCCCCCCACCAAAAAAAAAATTAAACCTGCGCAATGAAAAGGTCTGGTATTTTTGTCCTAAAATGGCAAAATTACAAACAGTGCGACATTTCTGACAAGAGAATGTTAAGTTAGTGCCTTAAAATGCTCCGCTATCGCAGGTTTATATTAATCATAAAACTTGTCCATAAAGTATTGCAATAGGGTGGACTAGTTTGTTGGTTTATAGACTAGTGTAACAGTTTAGAGGCAATGATACTAATAAAAAACCTACTTTACTGGTCAGAATAGGTTTTTTATAATCCACGACACTAGTCAAAATCACCAGTATACACAACTTTATACTAGTCTATAAAGCATTGTCCAGCTCTATTTAATTGCTAGGCTATAATACAAAAGACAATCACTAAGCGATCTCCCAATCTGTTCTAGTCCTGTTAATAGCCCAAGTTTGGCTGAAACGTTAGATAATTTGAAAAAAAAATGTGTTATATAATTTTTTGTTATGGCAATATAATTGTTCACCGAATCAGAAATCATTAAAATATCTCGCTGTAGTACGGATAGTTTGAAGGAGAGAGAAATACTTTATTTGTCTATGCTGCCTAAATACATCAGGTTGCTATCTCACACAGCATACTTATCAATCCGTAATCGGACAGATATAAATTACACATACATGGTATAATCAGAAAAAAAGAGGTACAATAATATATTTCTGTACTGGTGTGGAACTTTTTTATTATTAATAATTGTTGTGGTCAACACATCGTTTTAAAAACGAAAGATCGATTGTGAAACATATGTTTTTGTTGTGTTAAAAGCAGATGTTCTCTTTTGTTAAGATAAACAAAACACCTTTGAATTTCTTTGTGTGCACACACATCGGCTGACATATTCACATGAATCTACTTAGTCTTTGTAGCCAGGAGTCGGCCATCTTTGCCAGCTTAACCATTTTCGTCACGGCGAGCGGACCGTGTCCGCGCATCCTGAAAGAGGACAGGGCGGGCAGACGCACCTCTTTTCAGAATGTACCTTCACTAGGTCATAACTTACCCACAGCATGGGCCCCATCAATCATCCACGGTGATTTTAATACTTTTTTTCTCTTTAGTTCAATTTAATTTAATTTTTGTAATAGTTTGAATCCTTTTTTTTTTTTTTTTTAGTTTTTCTAGTTTATACCTATATTACAGCATATTATGTTCTCTTATTTAAAATACAACAATAACAAAATTCGGCTATTCATTTATTTTATTTTTACTACTCTTCACGGTTCCTTTTGAACGTCTACCCGTCGTAACAATAATACCGATTTTGTTTTCATTTAAATAAAATAAATTGTATCCTCAATCATTTCAGCCTCAAACATTTTTTTCCTAATATTAAATGTTCAATTTTTCGGCCAGCCTCAAGGGAAATCTTTCCTATAAATTCACAACTCACGTCCAACTATTATAATATTTTACAGGCTATTCTGCCCAGGTCATATAATTTTAGTTAAATTAATCTATTTTATCGCTATTTAATTTAATTTTAAAATTTTAAATTATAAATTGTCTTACACTATTGTCGCTCACTAATCAACAATGTTATTTTTGTATCAAAAGCTAGTAATAATATTGAGGACAATTTGTGAATAAAAGTTTTAAAAATAAATTAAATAGTGACAAACTAGGTTAATAATGACTAACCTGGGGAGAATGCCTAAAAAAATATTGAATAATTGGATGCGAAGTATGAATTTCCAGTTGAGATTGTCGTTGAGCGTTGAATATTTAAATTATTTATAAAGAGTGTTTGAAACTGTAATGAATACAATTTATATTACTTAAAAAATATAGCCAGTCTAGAAGAAGTGATAAAATGATATAAAAATTAGTGCCGATTTCATTATAATATGAACTCGGATATGAATAAATATAAATATACATCATAAATGAATGGGAAGTGAGAGTTGAGAACGTTCCTGAGGTTTTCATGACTTTTTTAAAATTATTTAAAACAACATTTTGTAATTTTAATTATATTTTTTAAAAGCCAAATGATATCGGAATATAGATTTTTAAGGGCTTATGAAAATAGAAATAGAGAAGAACAAAATCAATTAAAATTTCAATGTTTATTCTGAATAAAAAATAACAATTGACTCATCTGTTTCAAGCTAACTCATTCGACTAGTAAATCGTAAACAAAAATTTGTAATTTCTAAAATTATAAAAATTATGAAGTGTCAGTTCTAGCATATCTTACAAAATATTGTAGCAAAATATTATATCTTTATTCATGAAGTTCTATTTTGTTGGTTTGACGCTCTGTACATCATTTGTGGGATTGCCAGCAGTATTCTTATTTGCAAAATGAGATTACACATTGTAAATAAAATTGAATTTTGTTGAAGATTGACCGAATGTGTTATTTACTTCTAAAGATACACCATAACGGATAATTTATTAAACTAATTTGACTAATCACTCAATTATATAAATGTGAGAAATGTAATGAAACCTTTTCATGAATGTAAGATAGTAATTTGGAACTCTGTAATACAATAATTAAAATAACAAAATCCATTTATGAGACCAACCCTGTTGACTTAATCAATTAAATTTTGATTGGTGAAATAAAAAATTTGGTTCGAATTCAATTTGTAATGAGTAATTTTATATTATTAATAATTTTACAAATCGATGAAAAAATAAGTAGTGATAAGAAACTCTCAGTTATGCTACATTGTATTTCACTATTTTTACATACCTGTACATTATAAGATATTAGATATGTTTAAAAAAGCTCTCTAATAACATTTCTACATTTGGTCTCGAGTTCATCTTCTTTTCAGGTGCCTCGGAGGATTTTCAGGAATGGAAGATCAAGGTTAGAAACTAGTGAGTTTGGAATTGAAGGATTGACACTTCAATGGATCGGTTACATATGGAACATTAAGGTCTTTATAAATGATTTTATTTGTGGTAAAGTAAGGAGGAACGAGGATTTCGGATTGTAAGGATTGGACAGATAAAGATAAATTCGATTTCTTTTTTAATTCTTTATTTTATTGCTAAGATACGTGGAAGTAAGATAGACGTATTTTCTAGGATGTATCTTTCTAAGTATTGGGTGTCATATAATTAATAAATATTTGATCGCTACTAGTATTTATATATAACAAAAAATATTGCCAATCCGACAGATTATTTCTAAATTTTTGAAGAGCCTAGTATGAATAGTAAGAAAAAAATGTATTGACAAATTGTTTCAGGTCAATTTTAAGTATTAATAACAGTTTTTTGAATAATGAAACAAGACAGGTTTAGCGATATTATTGTATAAATCACAAGAGGCTACGCTGGAGAGAGAAATACAACGATATCGTATTACAGAGGATGTAACTTAGCTTTTTTATCAGTGGCTCCTGTCTCCTGCCTCTGGGTAATAATACCCGTTCGTCCATCTTTTGTTATATGACGATCGTCGCGGAAGTGGAGATACACTTGCGCTCTGCCGAACAAAACCTGCGATCTGTGTAGTATTGTCACGGTTATTGATTCCAATAACTATGCAAATAAATTGTTTTGAATATCTCATAGTTCAAGTTACCAGTTCTTGGATAGATCAATATTTTTTTTTTGGAATTGTCATATTCTTCAATGTTTTAGAGGACCTATTTTTTTGGATGGTTTGAACTATCTTTAAATACTTTTTACGGTGATAAAAAAAATAATATAACTAAAAATCTCATGCTCCAACAATTTACTCAGTTTGATCCACCAAACTAATATCATACTTACGAGAATTAAGCAAATCTTAGTTAAGAACAGTTTCTGACTTACAGACTCAGAAAGGTTTATAAAATCTTACGGCAGTCTTTCCTCCATCTCTTCATAAACTCTTTCAACCTTTTGCTTCATCATTACCAAATTAAAGGTATCTTATATAATATTCCTACTTTGTATCGATGAGCGTAATTAAAAATATGAATGTCCTGAGATTGGAAAATTTTATGTTTCGGACATCAAGGATTAAATTTGGTCTGGTATCTGTCTGTCAATTGTCCAATTATAAGACATAAACAATCGCACTGTATATCCAAATTTTATGAAAATTCCAGGGATTGTGTACATTGGTATCTAATTGGTCCTATATCCATTTTATCGGATACCATCCTCTGCTTTAGTTTATGCATGCGTTCAACGTATTTTTCTGTGTGCGAACCTATATTTCCAAAACACTCACTCACTCACTCACTCACTCACTCACTGTTGGGCACTACAGGACCTGGGCCTCTGCCACCGTTCTTTCCCATGCCTCGCGGTGTCCTCCAATTTTCAATTCCCATCCCTCTCAAATAATCTTCCAAATCATCCAGTCTGGTGCACCATTTACCATCCTTTTAAGTAGCCTGCAGGACTCCATTCTTTCTACATGTCCCAACCATCTTAGCCTGCTCTTCTTAATAGCACAGAGGATATCAGGCTCTTCATACAATTCCTTTATTTCGTCATTGCTTCTGATTCTCCACCTGTGCTACTCTTTAACGGCTCCAAAGATTTTTCTCAGGACTCTTCTCTCCCAAACCAGTAGAGCTCTTCTATTTTCCTTGGTCAGAGTCCATGTCTCACTGCCATACATTACCGCTGGCCTAATTATTGTTTTGTACAACAAAAGCTTTGCTTTCCTGGAAAGACTTTTGTATCGGAGAGCTTTTTGCAGGGCATAGGGCATCCAAACAATTTTCAAAACAATATGTCCCATTTGGTCCAAATTTGGAGGAATTCGAACACTTTTGCTTAACTATGCACATATGGGTTTTCTTGACACGCATCTTTCAAACTTAGATTTCAGTTTCAAAAGGCAGAACAAATTTATTAAAAAATAAAAATGATCTTCAGGTGTTGGTCAAGTGTGACACAGAGTAGTATTCTTAAGTGTCACCCTTGACTGGGACCTGACGCTAAATCGTCACTGCTATAAGAAAATCAAACTTGTTCCGACCCAGACTTACAGGCTTAATCACCTGCTCCACTTCAAACTAAAAAGTTAATTCAGACCGTCCCTCCTAGGCGGAGCACCTATGTATAGCAGCCACAACAGCGAAGAAAATCCCAGGTTTCGGGGAAGTATCCCGAGACGCATTGTAAAACATATTATATTACAAAGAGCGAAAATTTACTACATCCATACGATACTTGGACTGAACAGTGACGGAATTCGTCTCACTGAGGCATATAAAATTCTTTGATAGCCTCCAACCTCCAACACTCCACTAACCCCTTTATTTCGGACACTAGCACCAACAGGACGCCTACAAAGATAGCAAATACACATGAACATCCTCAGACTCGACTAAGGACAACTAACTTACTTTTGCCATCAGTAAAGCAAGTGAAGACAATCCCGTTTTCGTATCCCGAATAATCCCATCTACACATATGTATATCACACATATATCTCTTTCCTTAGTCTCCTCTTTCAATACTTTTCAAATAGAGTAAAATATATCTATCAACCCATTTTCATTACACCCTGTTGTCAAACCCAACACACGTTTTGTTAAAAAAAAAGGTTTTAGACAATTATGTGCCTACTTATCCTGTAGGAATAATAAGGATGTTATATTGACCTATTTATTTGGTAGAAGATTTTTTATTGGTTTTCAATTATAGATATGTTGTACTTATTCCGTTAAACCCAGGGAGTTTCAATTCCAAAATTCCGGTGCCACTATTTCTATGGTTTTTTTTTCTAACCATTTATTTTCTTCTGAAGTTCTAATAATTATTCTTTTGGTTTTAAAAAATGGGAAGCTGGTTGGTTAAACGTTGAGACTGGTTTCGACAGTGAACTGAAAATTTCCAGAACAGATTTTTTTGAATATGAGGATACGTCAGCAGCAAAATACTTTTAAAAAATAAACTTCTAATATTATAAAAAAAAATTCCTTGACTTTGCTCAACAACAACTTTTTACTTGCCTATAATATATTTTTTGGAAAATTTCAGTTTTATTATTTTTTTTTCCGAACTCTCTAAAACAGAAATAAGAAAGTGAATTAATAAGTGTATTACTGTGAAAAAGAAAAGTAATTCGTGTTGTGTCTTACCTTTTACTACCTTTGGTAGTTTAAGGTTACCTGTTATGTTTAATGTCATATATGTGCTATCCATTCTAAAAAAGGAGCTATTTTAAGTCCGGAGGTGAGGGGCCTCCTCGTGTTGTATCGCATATAAGATAAAAATAAAAGCATTAATTAATAAAGACGATAGATAATGGTGAAATAATAAGAAAAACAGTCAGAAGTCGAAAAGAAGTCAGTTTTCATCGATATTATCATCTATATATAGCTCAAAAACAACACCGTTCGGAGTGACATATTATAAATCCAAAGCTCAATCATTATAGCACTACACTTTTAATTATTAGGGAAGTTATTAATTCTAATTGATATGATCTCCGTAGTTTTCTCCCACAAGGTGAACAATATTCAGAGAGAGCTAGCATAGCGAATACAAACTGAAACTGACACTGAATTGCAAACCACAACATCCGTATATTTACACTATGACAGGGGAAACCTGCAACCTGTTTAGATTACAGCCATCCAATATCACAACCAAACACAATGACTTGGAACATAGAACAGAATACTCATGTGGGGTGCCAGAATAAAAAGAATATATACAATTAAATCTCCTGCCGAAAATTAAATTATATTGACAAATAATTAAATAAATATTAATATATTCAATACCACTACTTGGGAAGTTCTAATTGATATTATTAAGAAAGTATACTTAGTCATTCCTTACCACATAAAAGTTCTTTTTAAAAGGGAGGAATCATTATGATAGTCAGACCAATTTGGACATATGAAATTGAGCTCTGGGGCTCTACCAAACTATCAAATTCCTCCCGCATCCAATCCTTACAATCCAAAATCCCATGTAAAATCCTTGATGCTCCTTATTATGTTACAAATAAAATCATCCACAATGACCTTAACATTACATTCGTTGCAGATTTGGCCCAACACAAATATGCGTCTTTTCATTCCAAGCTCCTTACCCAACCTAACCCATTAGTTCTTAATCTCTCATCCTTAACAATCCCTGATAATCCTCTGAGGCGTCTGAAAAGAAGATGGCAGCATAACCTTCTAATTTAAATTGATGCTTTAAATAGCACCAGTGGGTGGTTCTTTCCTAAGATTTTCAAGTGTTAATGAAACATTCTACATATTTACCTATTGGATTTATTATTTTTATATAATATAATAACCTATTGTATTTATTATTATTACAGTTATAAATTACATTAAATAAATAAATAAAAAAAAAGGGACGACTTACTTATAATAAAAAATCAACATCCTTGGGGAAGACTAAGTGAAGTAATAAAGGGTCGAATTGCCTGGTCCATTGTCTGAACCAAAGGATTATCTAGTAATCCAGCCATCTGGGAGAAGTTATTGTAGATGATCGGACAATGTTCCTATTGTAGGGAGAAGTAATTACAGTCTATTACCTCATTTGTTCAGAGATGAAAAGCTAATCACATGTGAATTTAAGTAAACGTTCTGAGATAATCCGTACTGTTTCTTCGTATATTAACCACGTTTACGGATTCAGCAAATGAAATCCAAATATAAGAAATAAACAACCATAACCAGCAGTCGGCTCAAAACTAGGAAAATCACCATTATATTTTAATATTTTAACGCTTAAATTCAAAATATTCAAATCCATTTGGCGCCGATTGCATCAGTACCGGAAAATATCAAGATTCGGTTAACTTATGTAAATGTTTTTTTTTTATGTAATTTACAACTGTACAAAATTATACAACAGGTAAATATGTAGTATGTTTCATATACACTTGAAAATCTTGGGAAGGAACCACCCATTGGTGGTATTTCACACATTAATTTAAATTAGAAGGTCCCGTGGCCATCTTCTTTTCAGACGCCTTGGAGGATTATCAGGGATTGTTAACGATGAAAGATTAAGAATTAATGGGTTAGGATGGTTAAGGAGTTTGGAATGAAAAGACGCATATCTGTTTTGGGTAAAATCTGCAACGAATGGGATGTTAAGGTCTTTGTGAATGAGTTTATTTGTGACGTAATTAGGAGCATCAAGGATTTTACTTAGGATTTTGGATTGTAACGATTGGATGCGGGAAGAATTTGATGGTTTGGTGGAGCCCCAGAGCTCAATTCCATATGTCCAAATTGGTCTGATTATTGTAGTGTATACTAATTTTTCGTAGTGAATGGGAAGTTTAGAGCGTTTGTCAAGTAAATGTTGTAGCAATCGGAATCTACGGGCAGTTTCTTGTCGTTTCAGTCTTGTGTGTGGATTCCAAGTAAGTCTCTTGTCAAGATGGAGTCCTAAGTATCGAATCTGTTCAACAGGCATTAGTGGTGTATTTAGAAAGGATACTGTAGGACAGGAGGGCAGACGTTTACGACGGAGAGTAAAGGTGATCTGGTGGGATTTGTGAGGATTTATTTTGATTCTCCATATGTAAATGTAAAAATGTAAACCGTGTAAATGTAAAACTCCGGTAATGACCTGTTTTGGTTGTAAAGTTTAATTTATTATTTTTTTTTTTATTGTGTAATATTCACGATGCTTCCAACTCCAAGGACTCGGGGTCGAGTACGGGTAGATAATTATTTTCTGTTACACTGTAGCCGTGAGTCAATCCTATGGGCTCTGGAGCCCTCCTGGATTCAACCCAGCCTCATAAAGTGGGTATCCTTAATTGGGTAAAACTCTGGCGGTCGAGCGTGATTCTGACCAAATCACTTCCTTGCACAACCGTTGGTCTAGTAACATTGCTTCCTTACAAAGTATTGCACGTTGTCCAGTAATGTTTTGAGGTTAAACTTTTTTCGTACAACGAATTATTATCGATTTTAACAGAGAATTCAGAAGTCGTAGTTGTTGAATAATGTGGTTTTTCAGTTTTATTATTATAGGCCAAAATAACCTCAAGTTGGTGGCTCATGAATTTAGGAAGCTTAAACGGGAATATGCTGGAACGAATGAACAATAACCGAAAGCAAACCGACAGGAGTTTAGAGTTGATGTAGATCGGTATGCCTCGCTGAATAAAACACTATCCCCCTAATACCACAAATGGTCTAGGATCTTTCCTAGTAAAAGCTCTGTATCCGTTAGTCAACCAATCTCCTTTTAAAGGTTCTGTACTTTGGTGAACAAAGTCCAGATTAAGAACTGCTAAAATGGATTCGT
>NW_027106142.1:109996-111129 GCF_000696795.3 Halyomorpha halys | reverse complement strand
ATCTATTAGACAACCTAATATAAAAAAAGACAAAAATTGCATTTCACGATTTTCTTTTTGTGCTAGCTGTACAGGGTGTTTCAGGGTTAAGTGGCCAAACTGAAAATATGCACTAAGGGCCTCAAAACAAGAAAAAATTCCTCTGAAGCAAACAGTTTATTTCTAGACAGTTTTATTTAGATGTTGAGATAACATTCATCCGCGTATTCAGAGATTCATTTCGTTTCCTGTTCTTGGCTAAAAGTAAAAAAATTTCTTCTTTTGTTTTATATAAACATGAACGGAACCTTCACAATGTGCATATGGGAATAAATTGGGTTTGGGAATAGAACTCTTGGGGTAAAATATATAAAAAAAAAGAACGTGTATTTTTGTTGTTGTTGATTGTTGCTTAAAGGTGTAAAACCCTCTGGTCATCAACGCCTATGAAAAAAAATGATAAAAAAAAAATTAAAATCGAAGAGGAGTTATAATTTAGAAAGAAGGCGATATACTTTTAAAAATTCAAACACTAATGTAATTTTAGCTTCCTCATCTGTGAGAGCTTATGATAAATTTGGGGTCAGTCCTATCCTGTTTATTGTTGGCAAATGGTGAGTACATTCTCCAAAAATATGACTAATCGTGAGAATGGACTGACAATATTTGCACGTTGGAGGTGGCAGTTTTCTGATCAGGTGAGAGTGTGTCCTACTCTCAAGCGGGTTAAAGCAACTTCCTCCCTGCGGCTGTTGCGGTAGGATGTTGACCATGGTTTTACTGATCGTTTTTTTTCTTTTAATTTACTCGGAGAGCTTTCATCCCACTTGGCCTGCCATCTTTCTAAAATTTGTAATTTAAGGGGTGTACTGAGTTCTGATGGGATAATTTTTTTTTAATGGTGTATTTTTTTTTAAGTCCTAAAAGGTATAAACTTATATCTAATACGTATAAACTATAACTATAATTTTGTAGACAGGCGTTCTACCACTAAACTACCGATGCTAACTACAGGTGCTTTCAGGACGAGCCCAATAGAAAGTCTTTGTGCTGAAGCTTCTTTACCACCCCTTATTTTTCGGAGGCAGGAACTCATGGACAGTTACATCACGAAAATCAAACTCCAACCAACAAACCCTGCGTACCCCCATATA
>NW_027106142.1:99205-109946 GCF_000696795.3 Halyomorpha halys | reverse complement strand
AAAAGCTCTGTATCCGTTAGTCAACCAATCTCCTTTTAAAGGTTCTGTACTTTGGTGAACAAAGTCCAGATTAAGAACTGCTAAAATGGATTCGTTACGAAAATTGAAAACCTGAGAATCGATTAATAATAGGAAATGGAATAGCAAGACTTAATTCCCTGGGTCCGTTGAAAATTACCGAATAAAAAGTTAATGATAAGAACTGGTATGGTAAAATCTTTGTGGTCATCAAATTTACTCCTTTATTAAAGTTGCTGTGAATTTATTGAGATGATGAATTATAGGTTATCATATTTTAAGGATATAAAGTGAGGAACCTACCAAATATGGAATATTTTCACAGAAGAGAAACAAATCTTTTGTTGACTGATGAAAAGTGGTGAATATAATTTCGGAAAATTATTCTTTAGTTATAAATTTATATCGCTGTCCCATTTTAATAGTGTAACATCTTTTTAAAAAATGGTCATTCTGAGATATGCATATTATCATAGCAATAAGGGTAAGATTTATACAGTTTAAAACTGTAATATCTCGATTTTTTTTATTAGATATCTATATTTTTTTACTTAGATTTTATGACATATGTTTTACTATATAGATTTCATCCTTATTGCTAAGATCACATGTATATCTCAAAATAACCATTTTTTTGATATGTTGCAGTGTATAATCAGGACAGCGATATGTGTATTATATAAATGTATTAAAATCGTATAAATATTAATTTAATATTTAGTTATCAATAGTATGGTCTTATATTAATTTGAAATTTCACCCGAATAATAAATTTCTATGCGCAGCTTTGATCTTTAGTTAATTAGTTAATCTTATGCCATTCTGAATATTCCAGGGATGCCTTTGAATTCTAACATTCAGATTCGGCAAGGAATGCCAGATGCCTAGCATTCCGCACCTCTGCAATGTTAATGGGACCATTTAAGCAGTTCTTAATTGATCTAATGAATGAACTATTTTATTTCTGAATAAATGTTTATTATTTTGTAATCAGCTTCCACTGGCTCGTTACCAGTGATGCTGCGAGAGGGATGCGCTGGGATCTTATGAGCTCTGCTGTACCCCTCACACGTGGGGGATAGAGTGGGCTCAGGGATCCTCAGGTCGATTGTGTAAATATGGTATATGGGGGTGTAAGTGTGACTAGAGATTCTTTTATTTTTATCATTTTTTTTTCATGCACATAGTTCGATTATGTTCATTTTTTTTATCCTTCTGTTTGTATATATTTTAAAAGAGATTTTATTTATTTTTATGTAATTTTTTCCATTTACTTATTTTTCATTCTTATTTTATTTTATTTCAGTATGAATGTGATCATTTATCAATATTACCTATTGCCCACAACAGTGTGGCAGATTGATATATCTATCAATAAATAAAGTTTTTAAAAGATAAATTATTTTGTAAAACATACTTTCATCAAGTGGAACTAGGCGGTCGATACCAACCCCAACCATCCTTGCTAACAAACTTCCTTCTACTGAATTCCATGGAAACGAAAATTGTCAAAGTACTGAAACCTCACATCTACATTTCGGTTTAATTCTTAGAACTAACGCTGATTACTCTTCAGATAATCCATCCCAACAGCTTTGCCCGTCTATTTCATTCGTCGCAGTCCTATCGACTTAATTTTATTTAGAGAGATCTGGCATAAGTTTACACTCTAGTAGATTTTCAATCAGATAAGCAACATTAGCTGCTGATAGTTTGATTTCCCATCCACGTGGTAGCTGGTAGTTTATAGTTTAACGGAAGTTGTTGGCTGTTACATTATACTACATCTAGTTACAACTTGTGGATAACCCCTCCTTGATGATTTTGTACTGGGATGGTTGAAGTTTCTCAGAAGGTTAACTGCATGAGATTATCAGGTGGGTTTCCCTTGAACCGTATGCTTATACATGCTAATTCTCTTGTACAACTGGCATCTTGTAGTTGAGCTCGTCTGTGCTATCTACCTTAATTATCTAGTCTCGTGAGATCTGACATCAATATGGTGCTCTGTCTGTCAATGTTGAAACGGCAGGGAAGAGATAGGTCATTTAGCAAGTTCTATTGATCAATAAATATATCTTTTATTTTTATATAATTAAAAAAATCGAGTAATTAGTACACTTGCTTAGAAAATTCGAAGAAGCAAATGCGAATTTATTTTAGAAACGTATAAGAAATTCTTTATGTTATTTCATGTTTTTTCATTGCTTTAAATCAAAATAAATAATGTAATGTAATCATCTAAATGAATGTATTGTATAAAATTGTTAATAGTATTGTTGTAGTAGTAGCTGACTGTTTTAATCCATCTTTTACATATTAAAATTTAGGTCTTAATTTAATTGTGCCATCTGTAGAGTACACATCTATTAGACAACCTAATATAAAAAAAGACAAAACTTGCACTGTACTGAGCTCTAATGGGATAATTTTTTTTTTAATGGTGTATTTTTTTTTACGCCTAAAAGGCATAAACCTCAATGTTTTGATGACCCATTAATCATTAATGTTTTGGCCCTTTTTTTTTTTTTCTTTTTAAAAATATACTTAATATTTTAAATTTTCATGGCCTTTTCACTATTTATTTATTATTATTTACCTTTACTGTATCAATTATTGTATCTACCTTTTAATTTATTAAATATAATCTCATTTGTCTGTTTAATTAAAGTATCCCTTATAAAAATCAAACGATTCTTGCAAAGTAAATAAACAATAAAAATAGTCTATTTTTAGAATCGTAAGGCAGTTTCAACATAAGGGTGTTTAGAAGGGTCTGCTTACTTTTGATTTGGGTTTTTTGTTCAAACATGGATATTATGGATATTCAGACTAATTTATTTGGGACGTAAACAGTTTTATTGTAAATAATTTCTGAAAGTAAGCACATTTTGCTGATTAAATGCTTATGAAATCGAAGGAACGTAATTTATATAAATCTACTTTTAATATTTTTGTTATTCTTAAAATCAACCGAGAACCTGATGTTAAATAATTGCAATTAAAATCACTATTAAAAATCACAAAATATAAGTACATCTTATAAATATTATATTCAACGGTTAAAAAAAACAAAAAACAACCTTGAATCCTTAAGGTTTTTTTCTGGTTAGTTATTTATGTTTTGAAGAGTACTTATATTTGTATATATCATAATATTTATGCAATGCAGTAATT
This sequence comes from Halyomorpha halys, assembly GCF_000696795.3. Lineage (NCBI taxonomy): Eukaryota > Metazoa > Arthropoda > Insecta > Hemiptera > Pentatomidae > Halyomorpha > Halyomorpha halys. Next base: position 106,751 of record NW_027106142.1, on the reverse strand, counting down.
ATAATTATATTTGAAAAAAAAAAATTGAAATTGGGAGAACTCAAATTACTATTTGTTTTTGTAGCATATTTATTGCTTATCAGCCCCCTAAAACTTCTGCCCCAAAAATTTTAGGCAAATGCTGTTTTATATTTATTGCAAATAAATCGCTTTGAAAGGATATTATCAAGTAAAATAAATTATTTTAGTCTTAATTGAAGCTTTGCTTTTTAATGCAAGTGTTTCCTAAATATATACTTTTTTTAAATTATTTTTTTAATGTTTATTTAAAGGTTTTTTTAAAAATGTTTTTTTTTTTTTATTTTTAAAGGCAATCCAGAGCGAAGGTGATGTTTGCCTAGTTTTCTACAGGTGACCAACCTATTCTAATAGTGGGGGTAAAGTTATTCATTTTGTGGAACCGCCACTTATTGAAAAAAGTCAACGCCGCAGGCCGGATTCGAACCGCTACCGCTTGCAGATCTCAGAAAGATTGACCTGAGCCTAACCACTGAGCTACGGATGGCTCTTAATTAATGGTTTGAATATTTATATTGACAAGGGGCCTTGGACTTTTGATTTAGGTATCTTTATCGGACAGTTGGCCTCTAAACTTCCATGAAGTGTGGTCGCATACAATTCTTTTAGTGGAATAATATTCTAATAATCCAATGATATTCTTTATGTCTTCCGGGATGAAATGTATGTTAACCCGCTAAGAGCAGAATCGAACCGTTGCGTCGCTGCATATTCTGGAATACCATGGTGACGCGTTAACTCACTCAGCTACCACGACTTACTCCTAATTGACACCTGTCGTGAAATGTTAGTGACAATTAGAAAATTTATTGACAAGGTGGAAAGTTATAGCAGTAATATATTCCGATGACGACAGTACCGTTGCAGCAACTCTTCCTGAGATTGATTTAGTTACCTTCCATCACGAAAGAACTCTTACTGCGGTTAGTTTTAGTCGGCTCCTAGTATTGATGAACATTTCTCCTGTAACTATATTTTTTATTAGCCTGTTGGTGTGTTCGAGTAGTGCATAATAGAAGCGGAGACAAAAATAAACTGTCGACCACCACACAAAATATATAAATTAAATTCATCCGAAACAAATAATTAAAAGAAAATAAAGAGATATACTGGGTGGTAATTGATTATCGAAAATTAAACGAAATATCACAGATGTAAATATCCAACCCATTGAGGACATCCTCGATCGGTTAAGTGGACGATCATTAGCACTTGGAGGTGGTGTACCATAGAATCAGAATACACCCGCAAGTTCAGCATCAAACGGAATTCATATTCGAAATGGGACATTATAAGTTTACCAGAATGCCTTTTGGATTAAAGAACGCTCCAATAATCTTCCAAAGAAAGAATCGATGTTAGGCCAAGAGCGAATCAATTTTTTAGGCCGGACCATCTCAAGAGACGGCGTCATGCCTGACGCTGAAAAGGTAGAGGTGATTAGGAGGATAGTGACTAGCTAGACGTTAGTGAGTTTCGGAGACTCCTAGGAAAGCTCAATTATTATAGGCAATTTGTGGCAGACGTTATTAAATACCTAAAAACATTTCAAAACGTATAGAATGACATTTAAAGTAGAGTACATTTGCTAGAAAATAAGCTCTAATAGAGCTGTATAAGTTCAAAAAGTTCTCGAGATATGGGGTTTTAAAAAGCAACACTTCATAAAAAATGCAAAAAACCAACTAGAAATTAATTTATTTCAGCAAATATAATGAAAACTACTACTTCTATGAAGATAAATGTTATATACTGCTTTATAGTACATAGCTTTTATTTGGCCGCTAACATATATCTGTACGTCTAATCGTTCATGATATACAGTTTTTCATAAATCAAATTTATTTTGGTAAATATTATGAAAACTATAACTCCTAAGAAGATAAATTTTAGAAACCAAAATACTCGTGGACTACTAAACGTAAACAGCTCTATTAGGGCTCATATTTTAGCAAATTTATTCTGAATGGTAATTAAAATTACTTTGAATGATTAACATAACTTTATATTTTAACTGTAGTAAGTAGTTTTAATGATATGGATCTCCGCATTCGGAATCCATAAGAATGATTTTTTTTAACGTCTGAAACAGACTTTTTATTCCACTTAACTATGGTTGGCTTACCCAACAAAAATACAAGTAATGAAACTAAACATGCATGGTATGTTGCAAAATATTAAACAAAATAAAGCAAAAATTATTTTCACTTCATCTATAAAATTATCGAAGATACTAAAAACCTTAGAGAATATCATTTTAAGAAAAGTAAATTTGCTAAAATATGAGTCTTAATTGAGCTATTTAAGTGCAATAGTTCCCGAGTAAGAGTTTTAAAAAGCAACATTTCATAGCGAAAAATCTGTAGTTTAGAAATCAAATTAAAGCTAATTTAATGTACTATAAAATAGTTTTTAACATTTATCTTTGTAGGAGTTGTAGTTTTCGTGGTATTTGCTAAAATAAATTAATTTATAGTTGTTTTTTCACGTGTTTAATGAAATGTTTCTTTTTAAAAATATGATACATCCAGAACTATGGGACGTTAAAAGTTCTATTAGATCTCATACTTTACAAAATTTATTTTACTTTTTTATGATGTTCTGTTTAGTTCTGTATCGTTGTTGGTAGTTTTTAAAATATGGAGCTGCAAATGAAAAATTAATTTTTTTTTTAATGTCGCCATTTTTTATTTACCTTAACTATGGTAACTGACCAACCAAAAACGCTGGTAAAGTAACTAAACATGCTGAGACTTGAATTATGAACAGTTTGAGATCAAATTCAAATCTCTTCGATGCTCAGGAGCCAAGTTATGGGCAGCAGTGACTTCCTGAACCGTCAGACCCCCTGAGCAATGACCTAAAGAGAAACTGCGTTAACATAATTTTTCATACTCAACTTTAGCTGCCGCCTTGTCTATATTAATCTTAATCAACTCAGACAGTTTCAGTACAAGGGTTTAAAATTAAAATAATAAAGAATCCGCTATTTGGAATTGTCTTAACAAATTTTTCTTTTATTCCAAGAAATGTAACATTTTCTCTTTTAACCTCTTTTCTCCATTTCATTTATATAAAAGAATAAAATACAATTTATTTTAAGTTACCCATTAACTGATTGCCTCCTAGAACATTAGGTCTAAATATAGACTTTCAGAAAACGCTAAGAGCGAAGAAACACAAACTATCTCTAAATCTTTTCCAGTTCACAAATAAACATTACAACTGAATGCTGTAGCATTTTTAGTTAGCTTTTTGGTCGATTTCCTTAAGCTGACCACGTTAAGTAAACCATAATGAATTTTCTCGATTGACTTTAATCGCACCACGCTGCCTTAGCTAGAGTGTAATTTAGTTACTATTTCAGCTGAGGACATTGAAGTTATTTACCATTCCCGTTGGAGTTCTGAGGATAACTTTCTAGCGTAAAATAATGTTGGAACTACATATGTTGGTTTTGTGTGAAATTTTAATTCGTAGGGGTCGTGAAACAGTTAAAATGAAAAATGTGGCTTGAACGAATTCGCTTGAAGTTTCATACTAATGCATAATGTTTATGTTAGGTAAATTTGTATTTCCATAAAATAAACATTATTATATAAATAATAATAATAAACGAATTAATTAATTGTTATGCGAGAAAGATACATGTTTTTCCTCTCATTCTTACAAAGCAGGGAAAGGTGAAAATAAATAAATTAAATAACAGGTTTTCAATATTTCCGCTGTGATTTTAGTTCCGAAAGGATTATTGTAAAGCAATAGATTACTTTTGAGACATTCAATTTCCTCCAATATGGCATTGAACTCATCATATTTCGTGGATTTGGTAACTGCAGCTTGAACAATCGTTATCATTGAATTCGTCAGCCAAATGAAGACAGCTAGGAAAGTGTTGTAAGTTTTTATTTTCCAAAGTGTGTTTGAACAATGTTAGCCTATCCGGAAACGCATCGATGATCTAAGCCAAATTTGATATTGTTTGTTTTTTTTCTTGCAGACTTGAATTCAAAATGTTAAGACGATTGGTCTACTATGTTAAAAAAAATTAATTGAACTAAAATTCTAGATCTACTAAATTTTTCTCATAGTACAAGAGCCGTGAAGAAAAAACCCAGTTATTTCACCCCAATTTTTGATTAATTTAATGAAAACTATTTATAATTACTAGTCAAAACCGATGAGCCTGCCAAGTATATGTAGGAGGAATAAAAAAAGGCGGCTGTTAAAAAATATCAAAAAAAACATTAATTTTTCATTCGGAGCTCTATATTTTAAAAACTACCAACAACACTAGAAAATCAAAAAGAACATTATTTGAAGAAGAGTAAATTTGCTAACATATTAGCAGTAATAGAGCTATTTACGTCCAATAGTTCTAGAGATATAGCCTTTTAAAAAGCAACATTTCATAAAAACTTACTGAAACAAGTATCAGTAGTTAGTTAATTTATTTTGAGAAATCTATATCTCAGGAACTATGTACTGTCTAGATGTCTATTAGCACTCAAATTAAAGCTAGTTAAATTTACTATAAAATAGTTTATAATGTTTATCTTTGTAGGAGTAGTGATTTTTATGATATTTGACAAAATAAATTCACAAAATATTAATTTCTAGTTGTTCGTATAAAATGTTGGATTTTAAAAAAAATATATATATCTAAACCCATAAGACGCACATATGTCTGCCAACACACAAAGTAAAGAAAATTTAACTTACTATAAAATAGTTTATGACACTTATCCTCGTAGGGGTAGTAGTTTTTATAATATTCACATATAAATATAAATTTGGTAAATGAAAATTTTTCCGAACAGCTATAAATTAATTTATTTAAGAAAATTTCATGAAAACTACTACTCCTACGAAAATAAACGTCATGAACTACTTTATAGCCATTAAACTAGCTTTAATTTAAGTGCTAATAGATATCTGTACGTCAAATGGTTTTTAAGATATAGATTTTCCAGAATAAATTCACTAACTACTGATCTTTCAGTACGTTCCATACAACATTTTTACGAAATGTTGCTTTTTAAAAAGCTATATCTCGAGAACCATTGAACGTAAATAGCTCTATTAGGGCTTAGATATTAGAAAATGTACTCTTCTTTAAATGATATTCTATTAGATTTTCTATTGTTCTTGGTAGTTTTAAAGATATAGAGCTCTGAATAGAAAATTAATTATTTTTAATGTTTTGAAACAGCCGCCTTTTTTTATTCTCCCTATCTATACTTGGCAGACTCATCAATATTGAGTAGAAATTAAACCTAGTTTTCAATTAAGTAATCAAAAATTGGAGTGAGATAACTGCCTTTTTTCTCCTCTTGGGCTCTTGTATTATCAGGTTCAGTGGTGTAGTGGTGTCAGATGGCACATATTTATTGAGAAATACAGATATTTTCTTGAGAACTGTAAATCACTATATTATTTGAACTAACTTAGAAACTTTGTTGTAAGTTTGCTTATATTAAATTATAAAATCTCTTTCAAAAGGAAGGCGTTTTTGAAGTAATTTGTTTTGTCTAATAAGCTCTGGCAGGCTCCACGAAACGGTATCGCACGTCTAAGTTGGACAACCCTGCTGTAAATCCTATAATAACATAAAAGAGACTTCTACAGAAAGGTGTGAAATGTATTCCATATATTCGAATCAAGTTACTCAAATTGTATCAATGATATTTAACTGCTTGATTATTTCAAAGTATTTTATTGTCACAATTTAAACAGAACAGTGTCAACTTCGTCTTCCCGTAAGAACTGAGCCAATGTGAGTCTTGTAGCTACATGATATACAGGAGACGAGCTTTGACACTAAAGGAGTTACGTAGGCAGGTAATTTTCTCACGTCAGTTTTGATATACGAGAGCATTGTAATACTGTTTGTTGTCCATGAGTAAAGATGATCCCTCTCTCCTTGTATTATGATATTATTACTGTTCATAGCTAACTCCTGATATCATACACATATTATTAAAACAATTTTTATATTCATAATTATGTAAAATTAAAACTTTTAGAGGTTCAGAACTTTATCTGAAATATTTTCTTATTACTTTAATAATTCCTTATCTTGCTGATTAATCGGACTAATTATAAAAATTCTTAGAATTAAAGGGTTATAATTTATAACGAGAGACCGGTGGAAAAAAGTCAGTTATTTCAACTCAATTTTTTATTACTTTAATGAAAACTATGTACAATTACTGGTAAAATTTGATGACTCTACCAACTATATTTAGGGGAAATACAAAATGGTTGGTTTTTAAAATATAAAAATTAATTTTTCGGAGCTCCAAATTTTGAAATTTGAACCTACCTACATCACTAAAAAGCATAATATAGCATCATTTAAAGTACACTGAATTTTCTAAAATATAAACTCTAGTAGAGCTGTTTAGGCTAACTAGTTTTAAATAGTAACATTTCATGAAATACATACTGATAAATCAGTATTTAGTGAATTTACTTTAGGAAATCTTTATCTCAGGCACCATCATACGTACAGGTGTCTGCCAGCACTCTAATTAAAGCTATTTGAATGTACTATAATGTAGTTTACAACGTTTATCTTCGTAGGAATAATAATAGTTATGATAGTTGCATATGAATATTAATTTTGTCCGAACAGCTTGAAATCAATTTATTTTAGCTAACTACCATAGCACATTAAACTAGTTTTAATTTGAGTACTTATTACGTCTCATGATTCCTGAGATATAAATGTCTTACAACAAATTTATTAACTACTGATTTTCAAGTACATTTTTATTTAGGAAATGTTGCTTTTAATCTCGGCAACTATTAAACTTTAACTGTCAGGACTCAAATTTTAGTAAATTTATTCTTCTATAAACAATCTTCTATTAGGTTATTATAAAAACGTTCATTAGTAATAAAAACAGTATAAATTAATAAGGATCATTATTACTATTACTCTCTATAATTATTACGTAGCAATCGGTTAACCTGAAAAGTAATACTTTTTGGGGGAATACCTCGACTTTACGAAAAACGGATAACAAGTAACAAGCAATATGAAATTGATGGAGCACCAAGAACTACATCGTTAGTTCCACAATTAGAAGCCCACTGTCATACTGAATTTAACGAAATGAAACTAAAAAGTTTTGAATATTAGAAACGTTGATTTTATATAGTTGATACCTCGGGTGACATTATCACACCATACATTGATATACTGAATTAAGGATATGTACAACGTTTAGCTGATTTTTAAACTATTTTATAACTCTTGATATCACATTTTTCTATTTAATTTCTCTATAACGAAATAACGATTTAAATATAACAAAATTAGAATGTCAAACATACTCCTTATTTACTTCCTTCGAAATAATAATATTTTTTAAATTCTATTTTATATGATAAGAGCTTGGTAAGAAACATCAATGGTCAAACCAGCTAAAGTAAATTTATTCATACATTTATAATTGTAACTAAGCATAAGAATTTTCGACTATAGTACGAATGGTGTGGTTTCTTATCCTATAACTCTTCT
>NW_027106142.1:94943-98650 GCF_000696795.3 Halyomorpha halys | reverse complement strand
GCCTATGGTTACGCCATGGAATTAATGGGACGTGAAGGGACCTATCCGCTGGAATAGTACTTAAAGATATCCAGTGACATACTTATCTGAGGTTTGAGTCAATTTTATGGGAACTCCTACTTAAATATTTGGAGGTGAGGGGCTTCTGCGTGATGATAAAAAATAGAAGAACAAATGATAATTACAGAAAAAATATAATAAATAAATGATAATATAATTAAGAGATAGGTGTTGAAAAGGTTGTTGGTACCCTTATCTAGGTAAAATTCTGGCGGTCGAGCGTGATTCCGACCAAATCACTTCCTTGTACAACCGTTGATTCTGTAGCAGTACACAAGTAGCACTCCTGACCCTTCATGAGTTGTAGCGGTACCGATTTAATTTTTTGTTTTAATAAAAATAATATAAACAATCAAGAATTAAATTTAATAATTAATATAACTTTCTAAAGCGTTAACATCCAATTCTCTAAATGGATTCTGTATTTTATTGCCCTTGTCAGGGGTTATTACAGCTTGATTCCGGCTTGACCTGAGGATAAAATTGAAAGAACTGAAGGTATTTTCTTGCTTTATCAACTAGAACGCAACCCCAGCTGGCTAAATATTAGCCATGCTATGGGTGACTGAATGGAAGAACCAAGGGTGTGTGCTTCGACCCGCGATCGAATGAAGCTCTACTATAAATATTGACCCCCACGTCACTGTATTAGAACTTTGATTAGACCCTCAGGTCAATTCATGGTTTCGTTCGGACCTTAAAGGTGTATTCCCAACCACAGTAAGGCACCTCATTTGTTCCACCTCATTCATTTTCAACAAAAACTATAAAACGAACAGGTCCAACGGTCTTCGTTTATTCATCAGAATTATGATTTTTAAAATTTGACTGAACATGATCGTTTGTTCTCTGTTGTCACAAAGGCAATGGCCAGGCTCAAATAAAAAACTATACTAAACCTTGAAGACAGTTGAAAGTGCTTTACAGTAATTGAAGACGGAGAATATCTTTCTATCTAATAGTTTAATATTATAGCGGTTGTTATTACAGAATGACATAATTACCAATAATATATAATCAGATTAAATAAGGATTTTTATCTATTAAAGGTATTAAGTATTATTTTATTACCTTCCCTGAGAAGGGGGATAATGCTATACATACTATTATCTCTTTGGGCCTAGGAAACTTTGAATATATATATATTTTTTATATTGTTCATTTGAAGTTCCAGTGGTAAGCATCCTCGTTCCTTATTTTGTAAATTTAAAGGTTTATGTCTCAAAAGAAAAAAAGATTCAACGATTTTGTCTGTTTCTTCATATAACGTTTGAGAAGAAAAGAAATACATGCCTTTTTGGATTAAATTTAATTATTTTTCCTTCAAAACCCCTGGAAATATCAATTAATAATTTTACAATACAAAAAAAAAAAATCTTTTAGGTCTAGGCAAGAAATATTGAATCGATTTATTCCAAGATGGTAGATTGTAGAGGTATATAAATTTACATCACTTTTGAGATCAAAAGGTTTTTAAGATCGAACTGATAGTTTTTTTTTTTGTTCCATTGTCGAAAGGCAAAGTGAAGTTCGTGCAAGATACTAGTTCTCAGAAGTCTTCAGACCGGACACGTGTCCTTAGAGCCCTTTTATTGCAAATTTACCTTCCTCAGCCCAAACGCTATAAAGGATGTCTCAGATACAAACAGCCAAACTCTAGAAATCAATTGTGCAAATCAAAAAGAAAAATATTAACCAAAAAATTCTATTCGGAATATATATATATTTTATCTTGTGGTTGCTCATTTTAATGATATTATATTTAAGATAAACTGATCATATATTTAAGATCATAATTTAATTTGAAATGTTTTACTCTTAAATAAAATTTAAGAATTATAATGAAATATTATAGAATTGACAACGTAATTGCAGGAATGGTGTGATCAGATTTATTGCAGATTTACTGTATCTTAAAGCGGGTACCATTAATTGGGTCAAACTCTAGCAGTCGAGCGTGATTCTGACCTAAACACCTCCTTACACAACCGTTGGTTTGTAACAGTACTTCCTATGAAAGAATTGCACGACTAACTATTCATGGATTGTAGCAGTGCAGATTTAATTTTTTTTTTAAATTCTTGTATTATTATTTCAGTTATGTTACAAAATATAATCAGGTAGATAATTAATTAATTAATCAAGTAATTTAGATATTATCATTTCTAGTTACTACCCCCCTCCATTAAGAATATATGTGTTAAAGAAAATATCTCAAAGTTTTCCCCCCTTTAACTCCCACCCTTTAAAGATTATTGCCACTCGACAAGGGAATCCCATCAAATGGTCAAACTAAATCAATTAATTAGTGCAAATCCTAAAATAAATAAATTATATTTACTTTAAGGGGAGAGTTATGTTCATCATCCGAAGTTCATTTTATTGACCTTTTATATTTGCAAAAATATTTAAATTTACATTTTACTATTAATAAAAGGGCATTAAAACAAAATAAAGTAATTGATGAAGATTCGTTCATTAAAAATAGATTTATTTTTATGCGTATTGACCGGAATAAATTATTGGTGCTCGTTAGTTCGGTTAATGTGTTTCATTCTTTTTCATTCACATTTTTCCCACTGCCTCGTATCAACGAAAATTTTTATCAACAGAAATAATTTTTTTTTTAGTAAATAAGCGTTTTCCTGTGGTGAGAGATTAAGGTAATCGAAAAACCTTTATTTTGAACGTTTAAGCAAACTTTTCCAGCTGGATTTCGAGTATCATTTTGAGATGAGAAAAAAACGCTCGTATTTGGCTTAACGAAAATGGAAACACATTTATGTAGTAATAATAATAAAGGCCTAACGAACCCCAAGGTTCGATGCCGATACCACCAATCGCTCTCAACATACATCCTTCCAGTGATGCCCCTACAAACTCAATTATACTAAACCATTTTTAACGAAATCCTCCCATTTACGTTTCAGTTTATCTCTCGGACGTTTACCTATCGACTCAGTGCTTATTAACATTTTAGGGATCCGCTCGTTACTAAGCCCTACAACCTTACCAGCCGCAATGCTATAACTTGAATTATATTTACCGGGATTGAACGCCCTACTCACATATTTGTTAGTTCACAAAATACCACGAACAGTCATGGATCCTGTATACTTTAAGATATATAAAATACTGTGTGTTTGAAATCATGTAATTACTGAACTGGTAAGTGCTTTTTGCTTATTTATTTGCTACACTACTCTTTCGTTTAATTTTACCATATTTGTAACTACTTTTTATTATTTACAATAAGCAATTATATTAATCATTGCTATTTTATTCATATATAGTTATATCCCTTTACTTTTTGGCATCCCTATTTCTTACATATAAGTAATGCTTCTCTTATTTATTTATCAATGTTTACGTCATAAGGAATAGGAGTGCAAAGATACAGGTTGTGACATTTGGATATTGATTACAAGGGACATATTGGAAGATTAATAGTTAACCATATGTAATAAATTGTTGTGGTGGTCAATAAAGTTTAAAAAAATAGTAAAAACTATTTATTAGTAACCAAAGTTTCGTTCCACTTTGCAAGACTTTATAAAGAATAAATGAGAACAAAAAACAAATATTGTAAAATGTGATAAAACAATTAGAATATTAAAAAAAAAAATCTTCTATTATCTGTCTTATTT
>NW_027106142.1:91922-93423 GCF_000696795.3 Halyomorpha halys | reverse complement strand
CGTCGTGTTAGCTTTTCAAACAGATTCGGCGAGATGTCCAAACTAAATAGTTTTACCTAGTTTTTCTGTGTCTATGGAAATGTGACTATAAACTTTTAAAACTATATTCCTTAATATTCCCCCACTTTGACAATTGGTGTGTGGTTTACGGGGGTGTCTCTGGGGATTTCGAAGCAAAATTAAAACGCTTAAATAATTGCCTTGTATGATTCATCTTTGGGGTCCCCGTGGACGCCTCTGTCGCCCGATTTTATGAAGAGTTGAAGTGGCTTTACGCCTCCTTCCGTCATAAATATTTCCTTGCTTCCTTTCTCTATCTAGTCTTCCGATCCCGCCGTCCATCGTACATCTCAGATATTCTTCAATTTAAATCCTCAGTGCATTCCCGCAATACCCGCTCACGTCCTTCAGACTTATATGTAGCTGTCCATCGAACCGCAGCTTTTCGATAGATCTTTCCTCTTCCGTTCCTCTTCCCTGGAATTCTATTCCCTCCTTTATTCGCAGTTCTAATACCCTTCCAATCTTCAAATTCCGTATCTTCGACTACCTTCTGTCCACCCAATTCCAGAAGAATAAGAATTGAAAGTTTCAAAAAGCTTTATATATTTTCTATATTAGATTTTCGTTTATAATTGTAAATATGTACACTAGCAGAAATTATATCTTTTCATTTATTATTTTTTAGTTTAATTATATTTGATTTTTTATCATTGCTTTTTTATTTGTATATACTACCAGATGTCATATTATGTTTTATGATACGAAAAGTGGTTTTATTTTTTTTTGTATATTCTGTTAATTATTGTTGTTTATTTGTATATTTTTAAATTCATTGTATTACTTTATTTTATGAAATCTTGTAATTTCATCTCTATTTTGTAAGTTACTCTAAGGCTCTAAAGCCTAATTTTAACGCCTGTAAATTATTCTAAAGGGCTCAATCCCAGAGTAAATAAAGGTTATTATTATTATTGCTATAAGAAAAAAACAAAACAATAAAAGCACTTAATTGTATCAAAGAATTGAATCATTGATAGATTTAGCACTCTAATTAGTACAAATACAGAAGCAGAAAATGTACGTAGTAACTGTTTAACAGCGTTCGGTTCTTCATTTATTCATTGCTTTTAGACAGGATGGAAGAGAGCCTGGAATAACAAACCGACGGCCACTAGTGTAAATCCTTTACGGTATGTCGTACTGTTTGGGCACTACCTTTTAGTGTCCACCAAAGAAACAATTAATTGTTAATTTGGCCTCCTTGTTTATGGAACCCTTTTATTTATTTAGTCACATTGTAAGTACTCCTTTCATAAAAAATAATAGTTATTCAGGTTAATAATTTTATAAAATACGATCGCTTTACATTCAGTTAACTCAGCAATGTTGTATCGGCTCTGTCCTTTGAAACAGTACAAAGCCACCATTAGGCTGCACCGGTTGAAGCCACAACTTCAGTAATCAATACCAATAACTGAAACTAATTACAAAATAAATG
>NW_027106142.1:89938-91743 GCF_000696795.3 Halyomorpha halys | reverse complement strand
TCATTTAAAACGAACGGGCAGGTATAGATATACAGACTTCCAATTTTTGGCCCTTGTTTCAATTAATTAGAGATTGTTTGAGTACATATCTTTGATTTAGAAATAAATTTATAATATTGAAAACATGTAAATCATGAAAGTAAATGATTCGATAAATGACTGAATTAGAGATAAAAATAACTTTTTTTTCCGTCCAAGACTCCCATTGGAGTCCTATATTGGCTAACCATGGTTGGGGATCAAGTTTTTCATTTTGTGGGACCGCCACAAATAAAAAAAGTCTACGCCTTTTAATAACTTTAATATAGATAATAAAAAAATTGTAAAGTGTGAGAGTTAACCGAGTTATTCCGAGTTTTATCAATAATGAAGTGGACCATCAGGAATTCGGTATATGCAATCCACCACTCTTCAGGACCATTTCTATGGCCAGTCTGATTGGCTACAATTAATTTCACTAAATCACTGGCCTCGAACCTAAGTATATTAAAATAAAATTTAATTATTTATATCTGACAAATTAACTATATCTATAAGAATAAAATTATTATTTAATATGAATTAGATATTTATTGTATTTATTTTTCTGGATGAAGGACTGAATTGGAGAACCCACATAAGGTTATAACAAATAGAACTATACAGATTTATCCTGATGACGTTTTTTTATCATTTATTCATTGAACTTTAGTTTTTCTAGAACTGATTTAAACCGGGGTGTTACTAGAACCTCTGATGTTCTAGCTGCGTGGTCTGAGGCGTGGGCCCCGAAGGTTTGGGATCGAAACCCACCTGGGTGTCAAAATGTATTTCGCGGCAGCTCCAAGAAATGAATCCTGATATTCCCACTCTGGGACTATGTAGGTCCTTTATGGAGGATTTGTTATGATAAAATTTTGGATGCACATCAAAAATGAAGTAATACACAAGAACATAAAAATGTAACGGTTATATCAATTATGTAAGGCCTAGTAGGCCGATCTGGTATTGAATAAATAAAGCAATGACTTAGGCATCCCCAAAAGTTTAGACACATCCTAAAATAATTATTACTTCTATAATGATTGAATTAAAACATAGCTTTACTGGTGTTAGGTCTGTACATTAGATGAAATCCAAAGTAAAAAGACATAACTAAAGTGTATTCCGCTTTTTTGAAATACGTTAAGTACTTAATACTAAAGACTTCTAAAACTTTAAAATATAGCCAGCTCCATTAAAAGGAAAAACATCAAAGCAAACAACATTGTATATAGTTCCTATTATTTTTCACATAAAAGGGTTCCGATAAAAAATAATCTGATACGATGAGACATTGTCTAATTTGACAAGAAATTTTCCTTTTTAGCGTGTCGTTATTGTGAAAATGTATTGTATTTTTTGTGTGTAAAAAAACAAAACTAAAAAAAGATATCTTTTTATCACAAATATAGTTTACTTCATATGTAAATGTTGTAATATTTAAAACCAATCATTATTCACTCGAAAGGAGGAACAAGATGATGATAATAATCTGTTCTAGATTATTCAACAATCAAACAGTTCAATCAACCATACCTGTCAATAACCACGACTACATACGGAATGATGTTTTCTACCTGAACGGTCAAAGGCTGATGGGATGCAACCGGCAAAGACGGAACCACCTTTTAATGTATGTCATGTGAGTTAATATGTTTATTATATGGCTTTATTGCGATTTAGACAAATATTTTGTCGGTTTCACTCTGTTCATCAGAAATATCTGCAAGAATTCTGACTGAACAACTGAAGAGTGAATTTTTTTTACAGAGAGTTAATAAATT
>NW_027106142.1:82136-88932 GCF_000696795.3 Halyomorpha halys | reverse complement strand
ATCCGGATTCGAACCGGCGCGGCTCCCAGTTCTCAGGTTGCTAAGACCTTGCCTCAATCACCTGAGCTACGGATGGCCTCGTGGTATCTGACTATAGCAACTCGAGGTTGAAGTTTTATGATTATGACAATAACTGTAGTTGCTACCTTGGCAATTGGGTACCAACAACATCCTACCCAATCTTAGTTTTCAATACTCCTTATCCATGGCCCAGAGCTGCGATGGATGCATTCTTTTGTTTTGAATAATATTGAATGGTATTCCTCAGTTAAACATGTTTTCAAATAAATTAAAGCAAAGATAGACCGCCTTACAGTTCAGAAAATACTTTCTTGGCGTGGTAGCAGGCGTTTATACGGCTGTCGATTAGTTGCTGCTCAGAAATTTTCTTCAATTTATGTTTTTAAGGGATTATATCCAAGGGAGGAGTCGATTTTAAAATATAAGTGCCGAGAAAAATGCCTTAGCGAAAATAGCGCTTAAAATTTGATAAAAATTTATACTTGATCATTTGTACAATAGTTCCTACATTCTTCCGAATTTGGGCTTTAATAGGGGTCTACTTTTTGAAATATATTATTGTCATGAAAAATATGTTTGTTCGTAAGAATGTGAAAGTAGTAGATATAATTTGTTAAAATTGTTGTAGGATCATCTAGATATCAACATTAATAAAAATTGCTTCAGATTGCAATTACAGTAGTGGGTATTATGCCCGAATATGGATTTGCCTTCATATTTTATTCAGACATGGGAATAAACTGGATTTGTAAAGTACTGAAGTTAATTGTGAGGACCGATCGGGTTAGGACGAAGGACTCAGAGTATTTTGCTTGGAACGTTGTGGGTTCCACACCGAAGTAGTTAGTATTTATTTCATAGTGGTCCTGAGAAATGAATCTTGACATCTAGTTTAGAACGCGGTGGTAATTCTGGTAGCCGCGAGGTGTTGGCCAAAATTGGTCCTTTTGAGGCCCACTTGCCGGACTAGTCCCCCCCCCACCAAATACCAATACCAAGTTAATAGTGAGATCTGGTTTCACTGATCGTCAAGTTCAATGCTAATGATAATAAACATTTTTTTTAGTAGACTATAAAAAAATTGTTTTAAAAGGGAACCAGCTGATAGAAACCGTTAACCTCTAAATCGATTTTTGTAGTCTAAGAACTGCAGTGTTTGATCCCAAATATCTCATTCAGGAAAATCTGTTGGGATCAATAGATCACTTAAAATATAGAAATAGAACTTTTAATCAATTATTATTTTAAAAAATAACAATTTTCTCACTTTTACAACATCCATAACTCTTCGCTTTATAATGAATGACTGGAAAATCTCTGCATTCTTCTTGCAATGAATGTCGTGTTTAGTACACTACAAAATTTTATGCTAGAGCCATGAAATATCAGCTATTCGGTTGGTAAACAATATGACCCAGTTAAGCTGCTTCTCGACAGAAGAATTAAGTTATATTAACGACATATTTTTAGAATATTATTTGTGTCAGTCGAGTCCCCAATATGGCAACAATATGATATTTATTTGAAATGGAACACGTGTCCTGCCTAGTGTTATGGATTATAGCACTAGCACATGTTTCTTATTGACGGATACGATTTGCTTTCTGTAATAAATCAATGCTTAAATCTAGTAGTATGTTCTTCAAAGCACTAAGTCCTTAAAATGATAGATAAAATTTTTATACAGTTATTAATTTATTTTATTTATTAGCTGAAGACTTTATTAATAATTAAATGATTAAGTCACGGGTTCTGATACCATCAAACCCAGCAGATTTTATTTTTCATTAAGAAATAAAGTATGCTGTTTTAAATCATGCATAAGGTGATAACTTCTTATCATGTTTCTGTGAAATTGACATAGTTCATGATGAATCAAAGTATTCAGAAAATTTCATTGTTCAATCCGGTTATTTTAGATTACAGCTTTTAATAGCATTTGTTTTCTGTGTAACCGATCTAGCTCGAACCAGATAGCCCCTTCCATTATAAACTCCCTAACCACTCAAACCATCTAGTTTCTAATCTTGTATCCTCTTCCTTTCCTGACAATCCTCCGAGGCGCCTGAAAAGAAGATGGTCACGAGACCTGCTAATGTAAAACATCATTAGAATGCTACCAAATGGGTAGTTTCTCTACATGCCTGTATCACTCCATTATAAACTTACATCAAATTTACTTGATGTATCATTATGTACAGTTGTAAATTTCAATAAAGATATAAAAAAAAGTTAGTTAAATGACATTACAGTATTTTTTATTCTCTGTTCCTCATATTAATAAAAATAAAAAAAAAATAACCACAGATACTTGCGTGGGATAACAAATAGGACTACACCAAGTTGAGCCAGTACTAGGTCGACCTTACTCAAATTGTAAATGCAATGAGAACATCCTTGTTTCGGTTTATGCATATAAATGTATTCCATTGTTTATAGTTTGCATTATAATTCTAATAAAACTAACTCTATGTTGTAAGTCTACGATGGTATATGCAAAAGCAAAAATCTAAAATAAATATGTTTATAAAAAATAGAACTGTAAACTTCGTTTTTAAATTTATTTTTTCACGAATAATTTCAGGGTATTTATTTTAAAAAAAAAATTTATTTTCCTTTGATATTTTTCTTGAGTCAGCTAGCTTTCTTTTTCTTTAATGGTAATTACATTTCTATAGAATTTGTATTTATTATGAGGGTTTTTCGGATTAGATAATTATTTTTTGAAAAGTATTTCTTTATATTTTATTAAACTTGAATTTCTTTTCTTGATTATGTTATTCTACTTACATTTTTAATTAAACATTTTACTTTCCACTTTCTTCATCACTTTATTTTTACTAATTTTCATTCTGTACAATTATTTACTTTATTCTATTTATATTTTCTCTTTTTAATTTTTTTTGTATTCATTGGCTATTATCTTTGTTCTTAGTCCAGATGAAGGCTAGAAACTCTGGCCGAAACGTTGGCACAATTAAATAAGTTCTCTCAACTTGTTTGCGTTTTTTACTGACCGCACCCCCGACCATCTTCTCATCATATATGTATTTTTTTTGTTTTATCTTTTGCCAATCATATTTCTGTATTTGATCGTCGACTTCAAATTTTGTATTTTTAGCCAAGATATCAATTTTTACGATTATTCCAATAATGTAATGATCTGATATTTGAATAGTGGAGTCTATTTATATCATATCAGAGGCATAATCTGATATCTTAATAGTGGCGCGTCTGACAAAAAAAAAGTATGAATTTATTTTGGAATGTATACGTTTCAAAGATATTACCGTAGACAGGGATTTCTCTCTCTATAGACGATCTCATAGTGTTGTAAAATAGTAGCCACTGTCTAAAGTACAATATATAGACTAGCTTAAATGAAAACAAAAAATGTTTTAGTCAGATATTCGACTATTCGAGCAAAGCAACGGTATGTTTCTATTCATTAGATAAATATAATTATTTAGATATGAACCGTCACATAAGAGATTCATGTTAATATTGTAGTAGTAACTCTTACACCAGTATCTTCTTCAGCTACTGGTGTAAGAGGGCTACTTTCGGTGCGTCGGATCGATACCCAAAGATGAACAAAAAAATTAATTGGGTATGAAACATATCGGTTTATTGGCTCCCCTCGAGGTAAGGCTGTATAAAAAGTGTCAGCCCTGCTGCCTCTTTGACTTCTTTGAATATTTGAGTTCACGAGTTTTATTTTATTTTATTCAATTACTGTGGTAAAGCAAGTTTTAACTGCAGTATTTCTTTACGATTTTGTTCAGTTAGGTTCTTAATTAGGATATCGTATTAATTTGTTCAAATTTTATCATTTTGTATCTATTTATTCAACTGGTCTAAATTTATTTATTTATTTATTTATTGATATTTACAACTGTATAAAAAAAAAATACAACAAGTAAATTTGATCATAATGACATAATGATATGATATAGGATGTAGAGAAACTACCCAGTAGTAGAACTCTTAAAACAGTTTACAATGTAAGGTCACGAGGCCATCTTCTTTTCAGGCGCCTCGGAGGATTGCCAGGAATGGAAGAGGAAGCAAGGTTAGAAACTAGTGGGTTTGGGTGGTTAGGGAGTTTATTATGGAAGGAATAATATCGGGTTCGGGCTAGATCGGTTGCATAAGGAACATTTAGGTCTTTATGGATGTTTGGTCTAAATTAAATTGATAAAGTTTGTGTTTTTTATTATTTCCTTGTCAAGACTGTCACCTATTATCTTTTAACAATGTTTAACTAAGTTAATTATAATTATACATTTACTATAAACGAACGGTTTAGTAATCAATGAATTGTGTGCAAATTAATAAAAAAAAAAAGAGGTAATAGTGAAAATCGACGAAAATTCTAAACCATTAGATATTATCAAATAATCATTTTTATTAAATGATTTCATCTAAAAATAACGTAATAGTGGAGTAATAATGAATAAATGCTACAAAGCTAAATTAATGTTGCAGTATATAAATATGTTTATGTACTATATTAATAGCAATAATACAGCAGGCAAAATATATAATGCAGTAATAATAAACAAATAGTAATATAAAATAACAGTAATATAATATTGTATGATATTTTGTGAATAATATAATTTAGTTATACTGAATCTGAATCGCTCATGAATTCAGCAGAATTTAAACTTATTTTAAATGTAACGTAAATTTTATTGCAGTTGTCATATTTTTTTCTTTGTAAAGGGTGGGTGGCTCTGGGTTAGATCTTAGGAAAAGCATACATCTCTGTTTTTCTTTAATAGTAGCACATGAAAAAAAATTTTCCTTAAATTAGAATTAGACGTATTCCAAAAATATTAGACGGTAGGCTGTGGTTTTTTTTAAATTGTGTTCGTCCTTCAGAGTTTTCTAAAGCTGTTAGAGTTACAAATTAAGTTCAGTTTACGGTACATTTATGGAATATCTCAAACATAAAATTAAAAATGATAAAGGATCTCATTAAGGAAATTGATACTAAGAAAAATATTTGAACCAATTAAATTCCAAAAGCAACAGGTGATTTAAAAGTTATAGTAAATTTACATAAGCCCTTTATCGTTTACAATCAGTGTAACACTTGGTCAATTATTGAAAATTATCATGACTATCTTCTAAAGCATCAAAATGTGATAATTATTCTTTATTGATTACCTCTTCTCTAGCGGACAGTGTCCTCGTTATGGTAAGCTCTTAATTGCTTTTAATTTACTGGAATATTAAATCATTTCCTGGAAACACTTTTAAGAATTGCTAAGTCATCAAATGTTTTAAAAATGTAAATAGGTTGGCCAAAGTTCTCTGAAATACTGGTTCACCAAAAAAATAAGTAATTATTGAAATTATTTTTAATATACCTTGTGAGAGTAATATCGAAATATCTTCTATAAAGTGTCATTCCAAGGTCTCCAGTAAAAATCTGTAAAATTCTGATTTTATTCAACCTCCTTCTCATACAATTTTTCCTATAAAATAATTATTATTTTTATTTATTTAAAATACACCATACATTTTTTCGTTACATCCATTTCAGATCTTTTGGTACAATTCAGATACTGAAAGAATTTCGGGACTAATCATTAAGGATTGTATACAAACATATTTTTAATAGATTACTTCAAGAATATATCTTTTCTATGAGATAAAAAAAAAATTATAACTCATTTGAACTGTATGTTGAAGGATAGAAGTTAGGGCATAGTTGAAAGAAAAAAAATGAGATTTATTGATGTATTAGTTATCACTCGACTAAAAACTGTACTCATTTACAATTAACAAACTTTAAATTTACTTGAAGATCGTTTTTGATTTCTTGAAGCTAAGACTTTACTAATTCATTTTATAATGGTATTCTACAGATTTATTTTGGAATGTATACGTTTCAAAGTATACGTTACGTTGGTAACACGCCAGTCTACCAACACACAGGTTGTCAGATCGAATCCCAGTTCTACCCGGGGTTTTTTCAAGCATAAAATAATGCATAATTCACTTACAAACTCCCCCGAGTATTTGTGAGGCCCGTTAGCCAATGGGTGGTGGGACTCACGTAAAAATAGGGGTGGGAGTGACGAACTCATCCTACGAAAAAAACGTGTCAAGAAACGTGCGATGTATTTCCTAATACATCGCGCGAGGACTTAGTCCTCCATGGTCTGTTGCCCATTTAATAATAATAATATTCTACAGATAAGCACCAGAATAATTTTTTTTATGTAAATTTCGTTCTGTCTAAAACCATATACCAATATTTTTTTAATTATATGAAAACGGAAAAAAAGGCAAACTAATCTTTGTGCGAATCTTATTTGTTAACATAAATCGATTTCAAAACATGATGTTCTCTCGACACCATTCTCTCTAACAAGACCAGAATTGTTACCTCTTTTGCCAAAGCTACTTCCGCATTGGCATTTTTACGACCTTCTTTGGCTTTATGATTATCGAGTAATGGCTCTTGATTCTGTTCGTATTCTGATAAAGTATCTGTTGCTCTTTCCTTTTTAACGAAAATGTCAACTAAAATGTTATAAAAAGTGATTTTTTTTATATCTATACATAATTTTGTGAAATCAAAATTTATAATTAATATATGAAAGAAAATTAGATGGAGTCATGAGTTCCGGGATTCCAGGATATATATATAAGTTACGGTATGAGTCAGCTGTTATTTCGATGTCAGCTGACTGAGGGGATCAGCTGATCGAGAGTATATAAGAGATGTAACGAACACAATAAAGTTAGTGTTTTACAG
>NW_027106142.1:79966-81791 GCF_000696795.3 Halyomorpha halys | reverse complement strand
TAAATATTCTGGCATTCAAGAACTCTGACATTACTTACCGATTGAAAGCTAATCATCTTGTGATGGCTATCAAAATTGGCTAATAGTTTTTATAATTATTTACAGCAGTTGATGAAAGTTGATGAGTAATTGATTGTCAATGTTGTTTTTAAATTTACATCGGGTTTCTTGTATTTTTACTATATTGTTGTTCAATAATTCGTTCATATATGGGCCACTCAACATTAACAGATAATAAAGATCCTATTAGGAGCCCAAATAACTGCTTGCAAGTTTCCCGCTTTTATGTTTCCTGCTTTTATTGGAAAATTAATATTTAATACGAACAATCTGTTATGTTTTAATACAATGTCATCTCTAATTTTTATCCAATTCCCAAAAATTTGAATGGATTCCTGTATATTGTTGGAAAAAAAGGACTTAATATCCAAATTCAGTTTTCAGTATAAATTTTTTAAGGTCTCTTTTCGTTCATATAAATTGTTTATATCATAATTGCTTATTTTATTTAAAGGTTTTTTAAAAAATAATTTATCGAAGACTTTGCTGGAACCATCAATATTATTATCCAATATTTACTATTTTTCTTGGTTTGACGTGTCTTTTAAAAATAAACCTTCCATTCTAGGAATAATAAAATTAGATGGAACTTTTGGGTTTTTAAATATATTTATTCATTTTTATATAGTTCAGGCACATAAATATTTATTTTATTATCCAATTCTTAAAACAGGTTCGTTATGTACCTTTCTATAATTTTTCTTCACTTTTAGTAAATTTGTAATTTTTTTTTCCCTCATTATTCTTGGATATTAACATCAGTTTCTTTGTTTTATCAGGTCTAATAACGACATTTTTACTAAGATTTATAAATTTCCTTAATATGAAAATATACATTTAACAGCCTTAGCACAAAGTAACGTCAATTTATCTACAAGTTGGATTTTACTGTCCCTAAGTCCCAGATAATAAAATGTATTCCCAATATTACTGGCAAATTAAAAATATAAAATGATAAACTTTATTAAATATAAAGATAAAAGGTAATAGTTCCATAATTATATATTTTAAAAAATAGGAAACATACAAATATATGTAAGATAGAAATAAATTGAAAAGTAAATAGATCTGAAAATCAAGTTAAGACTTAGTCAATGAAATTTGGCCCAATGCAGTTGGTTTGATTGAATTTTTGCTGTTAAATGTATTCTGCCAATTATCTATTTTTTTTATCTCAGCCCAAGAAATTTAATACTTCTTTTTCATGTCTAGCGAATTCCATTTATATATATTTTATTAATTTTTTGTTTCTTTTGGTGAAGAAAAATTGATCATCTGTAATTTAATAGACCATGTTTAGTTTTTTAAATAGTAACCACAAAATTAATTTAGTAGAAAGTGTTCTAAAAAATTAAAAAGTAATATTAACAAATATTTTAGGGAAAAAATCTTATTAGGATTATAAAAAAAAAAAATTATATTCCATTATTCATAATGGAATATAATGAAAGCTCATAAAAGATAAGATTCGTATTTATGTGTTTTACTAACGTGTGTTTAAAAATAATTATGTATTATCTTATGGATCGGGATTTATTTGTAAGCTAACTAAAATTGTATTAGTAATATTATATATTTTTTTCTCATCTTCTTATCATTATCACTGAAACTAATATAATACGTACTCTGTTTAATCGGATCTAGTCAATATACAATTTAGGTTAAACTTAAAGGATCAGGAATCCCGTTGAATAAAAACTGTGTGGGGGTGGTACTTTTATATTTCCAATGTAATCTATGTTTTCTTTGTTATACATGAATATAT
>NW_027106142.1:68961-79916 GCF_000696795.3 Halyomorpha halys | reverse complement strand
TATATAAAGCTACAAGATATTACGTTTTTCTATACCATTCTGCTATCTGGACTAAAATATGTTCATAATTGGCTGAATTTCCCTGGGTTAGCTTTTAGATAATGAGCACTGAAATGTCCCGTCCTATCCTGATTCTCCTTCCATTAAAATGGATCATCCGAAAGGATATTCATATTCAACGCACAGATAGTTGTTTTGTTTTTATGAACTAAAGTTTATCTAAATAAAAAAAAAGAGATCTAAATTGATTTATTTGACTTCAAAAAGAGAAATATTTCTGGATCGAAATCTTGTTCCGCTCAAAAGTTTTAAAATATGTAGTCCAAAGTTCTTCAAACAATAGTCAATGCTCCTTACTTAGGTATTGGTCGATCTACAGCATGCCAAAATATTTTTTTTTTGTCCCCCTTTCTCGCCATTTCCGGCATACGGGGTTACGGCATACGACATGCTACAATCTCTCAAGAGGATATCATAACATTAAGAATAATAAGAGACAATCCTTATTTTCTATTTTATAAATTCTATTTTTTATTTATATCCTTATTATTTTATCTACATCTTTATCTCTTGGATACGAAAACCAGTAAAAGTGAAAAAACAAACTGTGTAGTGGTAAAAGAACGACACATAACCCGTTTAAGAACTTGGTTTAGTTTTTAATTAAAGAAATTAAATAAAGATGATAGAACTACTACAAAGGAGTATGTAAATTCCACTTTGCTAGTTCAAAATTAATTTTGTTTTGTTTTTTACAATGCTCCTCTAAAATTGAATTATTGTATGTTCTTCTCAGTTAACTAAAAAAAATCTTGTTTAGTTACATTTTATTTATTTTTTTAATTTATACTATGTTACTCAATTATATTCTAAAATGTATGAGGCATTATAAAATAATTGAGTTTATCTTAAATTTTAACCAACGTTATGTATATAATTAATTATTTATTTTATAAATTGGATGACTATTATTCCTCTGAAAGTTTTGCATTTATTTAATGTTTTTTTAATCTAATTTTTACATTTTTGACAATTTTTGCTTCATCTTATCATCAGTTGGTATTTAATATTTTTTTTTTTTTTTTACAGGTGAGTGACGTATCACGACTTTGACCTGAGCTATAACCACAGTAATATAAGGTATCTCATATTATATATAATCATTTTAATGGCTTTTCATTGATAAATAAATTATGTCTTTCTTATTTCTGACGTCTTGTGAGAAGTGAGAGGAAATAATTTAAATAAAAGGCTGTTTATTGCTAAAAATGATTTTTCGTTTAAGTTATGTGGATATTTGTTCAATAATAAGGTATAGTAATTTTAATTATTAATTTTTTTTTAATTATAAAATTTGGATTGAAGGAATAGTAAAACATATCGATATAATTAAAAAAGTGTTTGAAGCATAAAGTAAAGAATTCACTGTTCAGGATGTATACTTCAATTCAATCATTCAATCTTGTATACGAATTGTGCCAACTCGTTTACGCTTTCATACATTCCTGGCACTTTTCAACCAACTAGGCTCTCATGCCGTCTTGGCTATTACAGTAAAAGTGCCCATTTCCGTGCTCTTTTTCTTGGAAGTTTATATAGATGAGTTTATGATGGGCTTGTTGTACTGTCTTGTTATTAATAACAGTCATTTATATGATAACTGTATTGGTCTACGTACAATCTTTTTAAACTCTGCATTCTGTTCATATTGGCCTAAGCGTCGAGTATTGTTGACCACGAGTCCACCGTCTTATCAGCACATTGAGTATCAGCTCATCAGCGGTTAGTGGAGGAAGTTGATATTTTCTTAGCAGGTGGAGTTGCATAAATTTCTTCATGTTACATTTCACAAGCTGTTCTGAAATAATAAATTAATTTTATTTATTTAAAGGGTGTTCCAAGCTCAATTAGAGCCCTCTTTTTTTTCGCTTGTTTAGAAAATTTGGAAATGAAACTTGGTATGTTTTATTAATGGGAAGTGCAGTTTCTTTTGGTATTATAACACACGTTGTAGCCTGTTTCAGTTCTTCTTAAATATCTTCATCCATGGATCGGAAAAATTACTCATTTAAAATCGTTTAGAAATTAGATTCTTCATTTTTTGCAAATATATTTTCCCGTCTGAAGTGCGCTGGAAAAGTACTAGAAGAAGTTCAAAACCTAATTTCACTACCTAAAGAAACTTCACCCAATATAACATAGACTCGCCGAGTTCCCAAACTCTAGAAAAAAGGTGAGTGTCACTTAATTTATCATAAATAATAAATAAATCCCATAGATAAAATATAAAACCGTACTAAAACGTGAGTGATGTTTAAAAAAAATCCAAAATCAGGCTATTACATTTTAATTATGCCTTCCATTTGTGTTACTTGAGCTTAGTGTAAAACTGTTACAATTTTAATTTTTAGCAAGCATTTTTTGTGCTAATTTACCTTTCTTTGGAATTAGAAAAGGCATTTGGATGGATGTGGAATTCGGATAATTTATGTGGACTGCTGAGGTCCCAAATTTAGATTTCTTATGTTAGCCCTTATATACTAATAATACTTATGTTGACTATGTATAGTTGAATTTGAACCGGATTGTAGGACCGAGGAATATTAATATTTGGACATTCAATACCAAGAATTGAGTGAAAAGACTTTATTTTCTCCCTTATACTTTTTATTTTTCCATCAAGTAATGAGGTGTTATCTTACACTGTAGACATTAATAATATTTGTGAACTAGAGTGCTCGGAAAGCAGAAACAGATGTTACAGAGAATCAGTCCCGCATCAACCCGCATAGGGGCGCTTGCCTAGTCGACCGCTAGGTATTTAGCACCTCTAAATTATGTTTTACTGTTTATTTTCTGTCTCTCTAATTACAATTAATTCATTTTTTCCTCAACTACTCATGGAAATTGGAAAAGTTTTTTTTTTTACTTAAATATATATACAACTATTTTTAAATTTCTTAACCACTGTCCATGGTTATATTGAAATACTGAATCATAATTAATTAAATTTTAGGGTATAGAGAAATTTTATCAGTTTCTCGAGAGAATAGAGAAATGTTGCCCAGAACAAAAAAATAAACCAAAACTTTTGGAAAAAGCTTAACAAATGAGTAAATATGATTCGTAAAGGAAGCCTATTTTTGAGCTGTGAACTTATTTTTGATTCACTAAACCTCAGATATTTTCTAATTCCTTTCCTCTTATTGACGCCTTGACCTCCACACCACCAATCATTTTCTTCTTCACTCAAATACCTAAACATACACATAATGGTCACCCTCTCATAGTTTCTTCAATGGGATAATACTATATTGGAAGAAGATAGTTGACCGAATGAAGTAAATTGTAGGAAGATAGTCCGGGTTGCGGTCAATAAAGGTATCAAAATAGTAGAAAAAACTATTTATTTATCTATCTACAATATAATTTTATTGCGTTAGATCATTCTTTGATCATAATCATTTATATAGGGTTTCAGAAATAAACAACACAGTTGTAAAACTAGATGAATAAATAAACAAGAATGGCCATTGGTGTAGGTTTCCACGAACTTATTTAATTTAATAACTATTATTTAATAAGCATAAATCATATGTTCAGTTCAATAAACTGTTGTTTGTGTATATATAATTAAATCCCAAATTCATAACTGAGATATTTCTCGAAATCCTTTTAAAAAATATATTTTTAAAGAGTTTGTTTAATTCTAATTTTAAATTAGTTTAATCAATGAGTTCCATATTTGAGAAGAACAGGAATAATGATGTCATAAAAAGAATTTGAAGACAAAATAATACATGTGTATTTTATACATAGCCTGTCTTTCGGAATTTTGATTAAAAAACAACATTTTACTATATTCTTCAGATAGAACATTTAATTGTTGTATAAGTATAACCTGTTGAAAATCTTAGTAAATAAATTTTAAAAATATAATTTTTAATTTGCATTTTTAGTGCAATTCATTGTTGTTTTGAAAAATGTAAACAAAGTTATTTAAACATAAAAAAAAATTTATTCATAAATAATCTTTTAGAAATGTTCATAACTACCAAAAAATATCTGATTAAAAGGCTAATGCAGCCTGAAGGTTATAAATAAATAAATTAATAATCTTAATTATTTTGAATGAAATAATTATTTATTTCTACGTTAGCTAAATCAAACATAAAAACCTAAAGTTCTATATGTAACCGATCTAGCCCGAGCCAGATATCATTCCTTCCATTATAAACTCCTTAACCACCCAAATCCATTACTTTCTAACCTTCCCTTCTCATATATTTCTGAAAATCCACTGAGGCGCTTGAAAAGAAGATGGTCACGAGACCTGCTAATGTAAAAACGTCATTAGAATGCTACCAAATGGGTAGTTTCTCTACACGCCTGTATCACTCCATTATAAAATTACATCGAATTTACTGGATGTATCATTATGTATGGTTGTAAATTTCAATGAAGATATAAAAAAAAAGTTAGATAAATAAAGTAGATTATTTTTTATTCTCTGTTTCTCATATTAAGAACAAAAACAAACTAACCACTAATACTTGCGTGGCATTACAAATAGGACTACACCAAGTCGAGCTTGTACTTGGTCCACCTTACTAAAATTGTAAATGCAATGAGAACATCCTTGTTTCGGTTTATGTATACAAATTTATTCCATTGTTTATATTTTGCATTATAACTCTAACAAAACCAACTCGATGTTGTAAGTCTACGATGGTATATGCAAATGCAAAAATCTAAAATAAATATGTTTATAAAAAATAGAACTGTAAACTTCGTTTTTTAATTTATTTTTTCTCGAATAATTTCAGGGTATTTATTTTTTAAAAAAATTATTTATCTTTGATATTTTTCTAGGGTAGCTAGATTTCCCGAACTCTTGTATTTATATTTAAAAAGAAGAACAAACACCGATTAATGGTGAAGCTATTTGTCTATAGCTTTGTATTCTTTGCATCTGAAATGGTGTGGATTTAAAACACGAGCTTGAAATAATAATTTATTATGTTTATAACAATTAAGCCATCATAGAAAATAGATCAAAACTGCTGGAGTCAATTTTATCAACATGGCCTCTTAGGAACTCTAACAAGTTCGTACTTCACGTAATCATCTCACCTACCTCTTGACCTTTCTGGAATGCTTCCACAGTTATCTATTTTTCATCTTCATACAGAAATGCAGTCATTATAAAGTGCATCCAAAAAACCTATCCAAAAAATTAGTAGAATAAAAAAGCAAACTAATATTTGAGGTTTTACCTTTACGTGTGTTTATCAAAAAATATAATTAAAAATAATAAAATAAACAAAAAATGCCTCCATCCATAGCCTTCTTTACAAAATTCTTTCTCCTATCTTAAAATTCCAAAATTAAACACTCAATATTTGAGACTTCTATTTACCTGTTTATATAAGAAGTCAAAGTTTACTATTTTTGTTTATAAATTAAGTATGATTATAAAAAAAAAAATGCACCCATCTACAATTTATCTTACAAACTGAAATCCATCCTTTATTAACATTCAAAGTCTCTTGTTATGTAGAATAAAAAAATAGATAAAATAAACACTTAATATTTGAGGTTTTAGATTTAGGTATGTGGCTCAAAACATTAAATAAAATAAAAATGAATTATCAAAGTCTATTTAGCTATCATATTAAACAGCCCTGATTAAGCCCTCTAAAGTGGGGAGAAACGTCGGATAATAAATAGTTTAAAATTATTTTTGTTCTTTTTGGCCACAACCCTGACCATCTTTTTCATATATTAAATAAAATAAATTGGCCTATCCACAAATTTTCTTACGAAATGCCTTCTTCTCTCTTGACATTCAAAGTTTTATGGAATGTATATTCCAAAAATAAAACAAATCCTCAATATTTTAGGTTATACTTTTTTAGGTATGCGACTCAAAAAACCAAATAACATAAATTCGTCCATCCCCAGTTCTTCTTAAAAAATCCCTACTCCTCCCTTAAACTTGGTATTCTCAGTTTCGAGATATACAGGATTCAAAAATAGAAGAAACAAAAGTCTCTATATTTAAGGTTTTACGTTTACGAGTGTATCTTAAAAAAATGCGTGCAGACACAGCTTTTTTAATGAAATGCCTCTTTTTTTTTTTAAGTAAATACTTTTATTTAGTACAATAGACAATACTATTGTACTAAACCGAACTATTTTCTAACCTCTATTTACCTGTTTATATAAGAAGTCAGAGTTTACGGATTTAGTTTATAAATTAAGTATTTATAATTTAAGTTGATTTATAATTTAATTTTGTATAGTTTTTCATTATTGTGATATGTGTAATAAATGATATTTTTGGGCATACCTTATTTAAATTTAATGGTATATTATAAGACAAAAATTAATTCAAATGTGAAAGTGTCACTGATAAACTCCTGTAAATCATGTACGTGATCAGGCAGAAAAAGTGATAATTTTTATCAAAAAATTATTAAACGAATATTTTACATGTTGGTTTTTAATTTTTTTTTGTTTTGTGTCTGCTGAAATCATTCCTGACTTATAACGGAGAGGACAAGCCATCGCGGGCAATTGACTAGGAAAGGCCTTAAGTCCCTATCCCAAGTCATTATGAGCCACCTGTAGCAGTTACAACGCTCTTAGCCTGTAATTGATAAATCCTTGAGCTCGTTAGGGAAATCCGCCCCCCCAACTGTATCCGACATTAATTAATTGTTAGCACATTTATCAACGGGATCTAAGAACCTCCCTTTGTAATTTTTTTTCTTCTTTACCACCAAGGGTAGGGAACCTTTGTAGTGAAAATTGTGCGCGAGGATTACCGAAGGAACAATTCATCAGGTTTAGATAAATAAACATCTAATTGTGCGGGTTTTAACCTAGGTGGCTCTATAATGATTATTACAAATTTTATTGTTTACCTAAATTTCGAAAACAGCTTGCTTTAGATTAAACACGGCACCGCTCTTAGATTTGGTTTACAAATGACAAATCTTATTTATTACAATAATAAATTTACCCAAACTTTGCTTCATGGTGCTCTACTTATGAGAAACCTCCACAGTGAACAGACTGCAGAGCTTCCAGGGATCTGTCCTCCGAAAGATCGTCCGAGGAACCACGCTCCAGAGGGCCAAGAACAGTGACATAAGAGAAGAGCTTCAACTTCCCACTATGCCGGAGTATATAGGCCAACACATTAAATTATTTGATGGATTGAAAGCCTGCTGCAATCCTCTGTTCCGAGAGATCGCCCCTCCGCCAAGACCTAGGAGGTGGCAGAGCACGGTCCCCTGGGTCCCCGATGTTCTCGACGAGGGAAGGACTTTGGATTCTAATGTCTAAAGTCGATTTATTCACAATCTAACCAGCGGAACGGCCTCTCCCCGTTCCAATAATTCAATTGGCATAAGCCACCACAACACCTCCTGGACCCTGCACATCACCATAAAATGCCACAAGGCGATCGAAGGAGTTACATAGTAGCAGATATACATATACCTATCTGTATGTATTCAATTACTTATTTCGTCAGTGGGTACGAAAAAAAATTTACCCAAAGGAAGTTAATATGAACAATAACCATGGATTTAGTTTCTTACGGTCGCAGTGGTTAAGTGGTGAGGATACAGCTCCTATTCGTTTTGCATTCATATGTGGTGCGAGTTCGAATCCGAACAAGGAAGGCTAATTTTTGTATAATGGCAACCTGCGGGGTAAATAATAATCACCCCTCTTCCTGTCCTGGTGGTATCATATGAGGATATTAATTGACAAAAAAATGATTAAGTGTTTCAGAAAAGCATGAGAGATAAATTAACGAAGGGAAGCTAGGAAGTAAAGTAGAATAGCCCATGCCTATAGCAAGGCAACTAATGATAATAAGCCTTAATGAACCCGAGATACTGTCATTAGTTCTGTTACGAGAAAAAAATTGGTAGTGGAATTTATTCATATAAAATGACTTCTATTAATATAATTAAATGAAATTAAATTCATTAACAATTAGCAATGACCACCTGTGTCATGAACATAGACTGCAGTCTATAGGATTAATAATCTCTTTCAGCATTACTTCTGGTGGATAAATTCCCAGTAGGGAATTTTTTAGGCTACCTTGCTGTCTGTTCTAAAGGATTAACTACAGAAGAACAGAATTAACTACAGATGTAACCAAAGTCGTAAATCAAAATGGTTAAAATTTGGACTATCTTATCAGACTAACCAGAAGCCTTCATGAACTTGGAGAGGCTGTCCACCATGTACTAGTGTATTGATGAGTAAAAGGCCGTTTGCGACCATCTAATGCATATATACACAAGGTAATCTCGAATCTTGCAGAGGCCCAATCTCCCCACTCTCTCCGTAAATCAGATATGACAAATTTGAGGTAAGAAAATAAAATAAAATAAATCATTATCTGTATAGTTTGAATGTTGCAAGAAATTGCAGTTTTTTTTTTTCCAGTAGAGTGGTTTATCGGTGCTTGATTACGCGCTCCAGAACATCTCCTTGCTTCCTAGTTCGAGTTTTGACACCTTATTCCCCGAAATGATCTATGTAACTATCAAAGTGTACCGACCATCAAATCATCACTGAGCTCGCTTTGTGCCTTCGTTCTACTCTTCCAATCTTCTCTGGGTCTTTTCAGAAGTTATGGGCATATACCTGTTATTTTGGTGTGAAAGCAGTTAAAACTTTTCACAAAAAGTACTTTGTATATACAATGCAGTTTTCAAAAACAAATTACGAGCTACAAGAAAAAAAAAATGAAATGGTGAGGAAGCTATACTGACGTGTTTAGTAGATTTTTTTTTATCATCTCTGTTTATGTATTAATATTATTTGTATAATATTGATCTTATTTTATCTTGACAGTTTAAAGACAGATGTTTAAAAACAGTTCACAGTTTTCAAAACTTTACTAGAATAGAGGTCGCTAACCGGCAACCATCTGATTCGATGATGATATGTACAAATGGCACGGCTTTTTTTGAATAAAAGAAAGCAAATTGGATATAACATACCAAAAGGAGTTTCTTTTTTGGGCAAGACTCCCATTAGATTCCTATACTGCCTAACTATGGTTAGGGACCAAAGTTTTTCGTTTTGTGGGACCGCCACTCAATGAAAAAAGTCAACACCTAGGCCAGATTCGAACCGGCACCGCCAATAGACATCAAATTAATTAGTCTATGTCTTAACCACTGAGATACGGGCGGCCCAAAGGGAGTTAACACTTTTATCATATACGTAACTTTTTTTTAATACGAAACTACTTCATTAAAGAGAATCTTTTCTAATAAAATAATTTTATATCTTATTATTTTCGTGGAAGGTATCAAAATTTGACTTCTAGAACACAAACTCTAACTTCCTGTTGTCCGGTGTAATAAAAAAAAATTCAAACGTCATTAATATCATTTGAAATTTGAATTTTTTTATATCGGTGATCTTTAATTAAGTGGGGTAAGTAAAATTCCTATTATAACCTTTTTTGAATAACAAATAAAACAAATTTTATTAGCTCTCTATGCAAATGAAACTCTTCTCATATTTCTGAGAATCTTGAGCTAACTTATTACCACCTTTTCTTCCTCTTCAAATCGATGCCATTAATCATGATATAATGATGCATATGACATACTGAAATGGCCACTAAATTAATGCCAGCGCTATGTCCGATAACTAAATGATAGTTCAGTGAATTATTGCTTTCAGGATATTGGAAATGTCAGGATGTAATTGAACCGATCGAATAAATGAATGGATAGGTTCGTTAAAAAAATGTTATTAAACTTGAAAAAAAATTATGTTCAGACCTGAAAGCTCATTACTTACGACTATTTGGCACGAATATGGGTTGCCAAACCCTAAGATAATGTCTATATATAATATAGTAAGATTAATGTATGATTTATAATCCAATAAATAAATATAAAAATTTAGTTCGGATTAGAAAGTAACGTTTATTTAGAATTTCCCGATTCAATTTGACGATTCAACGAGACCTCTTGAAGATTGTCATTATCGGAACTATGCTTAATCAAACTTATTTCCTCGGGCCTATCATTTAGATCACATGACTGGTTTGTATAAAATTATCATGAATAATGGTGTAACATTATAGATATTATTATACATATTATAGATTAAAAAACGTCGTAAATCCTTTAATTATCAAGATGTTAAAATGCGTCTTGCTAATTTTTACATGACCTTTTAAGAACTATAAATAAGATAATTAAAAAGTAGGTCTTATTTGCGAATCTCGAGCATTTTCCGCGCGGCTATTGCACGTGTAATTAAAGTTAAAACGCTAAAAAAAATTACACTAAGGTTTACTATTTGAATTAATTATTTTATTATATACAAATAATAAAATATCTGGTAAGTCCACTCAAATGACTATCCTGACCACTTTGAGTTTATAGTTCAATATAAAAAAATGTCTGCATACTCTTTAACAAGGGTTCTATCAAGATCTGCCTGTCTCGATAGTATAATTATATAGACTTTGTTACTAATCAATTAATTATTTTAGTGGCTTCGTTAACCATATGAAAAATTATATTAACTAATTAATTTAAATAAGTTTATTTAAAAACAAATTTGATCCTTTTTTTAATTAAACAGGTTTCTGTTATAAGGTTGCAAATGTAAATGAAAGAAAGAAGAGAAGGGGATTGTAAAAGTTTTAAATTTAAGAAGGAATCATATAGAAAAAGTTATATGGGGCAAAGGCAATTAGCCTGCATTCATATTTAAGATTTAAAAAAAAAATGACATCAAAATAAAGGTATCCTTGAAAATGACCTGAGGGTCGAAACGTTGGAAGGTTTGTAATGAATAAAGTTGAGAAAAAAAGGATCAAATTTGTTATTAAATAAACTAAACCACCCTCAAACAAGAATATATTAATAAAAAATAATCTAATTTAAATAAAT
>NW_027106142.1:66054-68911 GCF_000696795.3 Halyomorpha halys | reverse complement strand
ATAATTAATTAATATATATGGATAATTGCCTTCAGCAATTATCCTGGCATCCCGATTAATGACATGTGTACATAGCATAATAAAGGTTTTATTGGTCAGTATTTTTTTTAGCAAGGTTTCAAGTTATACAATAGACGATTAATATCTCTACATTATATCAGAAATAGATTCTTTGAATCTGCTTAAACGAAGTAATAGTCGAAAACCCTTTGAAAATTCATATGGTTCTGAATTGAAGTTCCCTACAATTTCCCGGCGCCTTTTCAATCTATTCTGTGAAGAACCAATTCGAGCTCTGCTCTCAAGAACTACTAAGCCTTCGTATTCAGGTGACGAGTCCTTCATAAAATGAATTTCATATTGAAATGTCGAGGCCTCTATTCTCGGGAGCTTATGTGAATTTCTTACTAGGTTTAACAATTGTAGTGTGTTTTGGAGTAGAGGAAAATTTGAATGGGAGTTTCTGAACTGTTCTATTCTATTGGATGAATAGAAATGAATATTAATTCCATAAAATTATATCTCAACTTTACTAAATCTTATAAATGTTGCGTTACCTATTTTGTATTTTGATAAATCTGCTGGTGATGAGACAAACTGTTGATTTAAAGTACTCATTTGCGCATATTGTTCGAATAATTGCAGTGAGATTCCGGTACAAGTAAACAGGCTATCACCTATTTTGATATTCTGTACCTAGCTTTCTTGGAGTAATCTGATCTTAGGATAATATTAAATGATGCTACAGATAATCACGTTAATGAATGAAATTATCATTCGTGCTCGTCTTTATTGCGTAAGCATGCCCCTAAAGATATATCTTAGTACGCGAAAGACCTCACAGCGTCTTCTAGGTGTGTCAGATTAGGGTTACTTGTAAACTGTCCTTTTCAGATTCTCACATAAAATTTTTTTAAGACTATTATTAACGACTTCGTTAACCATATGAAAAATTATATTAACTAATTAATTTAAATAAGTATTATTATAAATATTATAAGTATTATTAGTGAACTAATTATTTATTTAATTTTCCAGTAATGTATTTCTAAAACAAACAAAAAATAATTTTAGAAACAAGGTTAAATTTTTAAGAGCTCTATATCATTGCTAATAATATTCCGATTTTGAGAATTGTTTTGTTTGGTGAGGAATGGAACAGTGTCCTTTCTGAAAACAATAGCAGTTTTTTTTGGGAGGGGGGGGGGAGTTCTACCTATCGTTTTGGAGAAATATCGCGGATAGCGACTAAAAAAAATTCACTTTTTTTATTTATTGGATTCTACTATTTTTTAAACTTAGGACCTCTAAGTTTGGGGTACCTCTAAGTATTATTTTTTTAAATAGTTTACAGTCGTTTTATTAAAAATAATAATCCAATATTATAGGGTTTTTTTTGTTATTTTTTCCGGAAATTTTCTTTGTATAGGAAAAGTTAAAGTGTTTTAGCTAATTTTCAATTAAATCTGCCGATTCTATAATACAATGATAACATACATCGAGACTTTTAAAGGGTTCTTTTAAGGAATATCTTATTAAATGAATAAAAATTTGAGTACTGTGAATATAATTGAATAATAAGAAATATGTAAATAGAGTTTTGAGTTAGAAATATATAAAGAAGATGATTGTCAGATTTTGAAATATTTTATAAAAAAAAATCGTGAGTAGCAGAGTTCCATCACAAAGTTAGAATTCCATCTAACACAGATAGAACAGATGAAATATGAGTTAGTTGTTTGGTTAATGATTGCGAAAAAATGACAGGGTAGGAAAGAGGAAGTCGAGACCAGCAAAAGGGACATCTGTAATGCCAACTCAATTAACACACTAATTTTCAACTCTCCACCAGAATTCAGAAGGGCTTTGGAGGGACGAAAAATCTTAAACACCACAAAAAACGGTGGGTGAGGGAGAAAATACCACACAAATAGTTTATTATGTATCGAGTGGTATTGTTGATAATACAGATAAAGAATTGTTGGCTTTATATTTTCTGATCCATCCGTCTAGGTTGATTGTTCATCTGAATGTCTTATTCTGGGATAATAAAACCACATTATCAGATCTTTTTATTATGAACAACAAAATTTCATTGCATGAAAAAAGGTACGTGTTGATATCACAAGATCTTGATCTATTATGTGAAAAAAGTCCAAGTTTCATGCCTACCGCATTCCATAGATACTTTATTTTACAAACAGCGACTATATTGCTAACAGAAATTTTGAAGAAAACATTAATTGCTATGTATCGATGTTTTAACCATTCCGATATGACAAATGTCCTCGCGCGATTTAGCTACAGCTTTGCCTGTTCCTGTCCCTGGAAGAATACCTGTCAACACAGAGTCACCCTTCCCAGCGAGTTAATGGATAAAAGATGCTTAAGCGTCAAAATTCATTAGTTTATACACAACACCTGTACCAATCACTGGTAGCCCCTTGTGACTTATTCTTCTTGGGCAAGGCTAATGATACCTAATAAGAAATAAGATTCCAAAAAGGTAACGCCCCTACGAAAGAGAGGGGGACTGGTCAGCGGAGAAGCGGAAAGACCGGGCTAGAGGAAGGAGTTGGGACATAGCTCTCGGAACTGGGGACTAGGGAACGAAAGATGGGCTAATCAGATCAGGAACGCCTAATACGTCACTACGCACCACAACATGCATTACCAAACTCAGCAGCTATTCATAGACATAATAGATAATGAGTTATAATATAATTAATATTTTATGGCAAATCATATTTAACTGTATTATTTTATAATAAAATTTATATTGCACTCAATAAATACTTTGTTTCTTGATATAGTTTATATATTATTAAATTACCAAGAAATATAAATACATTATATA
>NW_027106142.1:56091-59124 GCF_000696795.3 Halyomorpha halys | reverse complement strand
ATTCTTTATTGTGTTTCTTGTAGTAAAATTAATTTAAATCAGTCAGTATTTTATTAAAATATGTCCAATAAAATTTTTTTAAAAACGAAAATACCCATTTTGGTGTATAATTGTTGAAGAAAATTTTTTCAAATAAAGTTAAGATAAAAATACTTCACTATTATAATTATGAAAATGTATTTACGATTCGGTTCAATGCAAGCCATCTTCAGATTTACTATTATCTTATTCAAATTAGGTTTCCTTAAACCAGCCTGATACTAAAATTAAAACTGTACTCTCCCATTTTTTTTAAATACATATAATATAGGTTGATCTACTTAATG
Organism: Halyomorpha halys; assembly: GCF_000696795.3. Classification (NCBI taxonomy): domain Eukaryota; kingdom Metazoa; phylum Arthropoda; class Insecta; order Hemiptera; family Pentatomidae; genus Halyomorpha; species Halyomorpha halys. Next base: position 58,798 of record NW_027106142.1, on the reverse strand, counting down.
AAGTGTTATTAATGAGATTTTTTTCAATTTCCAATTTTATAGTGAGTACTGTTTTAATTGTGTCATTAGACTGTAAAGGTAATATAATTTGAAACAGGTGCAAACAATTATATTGGTCAAGTATTTTTACCTTGACTTTTTTGAAAATATCCAATATATTTATTTCGCTCTTTTTACATACTTGTATAAACTTAATTTACTGGCTATAATTGGCTTAAAAACCATAACTATATTAACTGGTAGGAACCACAAATCCTGTGGTTGTGGTTAAGCTTTGCCTTCCGTAGTGGTTCCGTAATAAGTTGTTTTTGGTTGAGTGGGGTCATTTAGTCTAGTCGGAAGCCAGAAGCTAGAAGTTATGTCCTAGCTAGGACGAAAAGTTATGTGGTGACGCAGTGGTCGCTCGTTTATCTTTGTTCCTCAGGACAGGGTCATTGCCTCCTGTCGGCATAATAAAATCTTCTAAGTACCCTCGGTGGTATAATAAAACAATTTTACCTATATTAACGTTTTTATCTAGTGTTTCAAGGCGTGCGGTCTCAAATAGAACACTTGGTGATGAAATGTACTGTTTAAGGTCTAATACTGTTAGGATACTAAATTAGACAATAATTATAACCAAAATAAGAAAAATGAAACGAATAGATTAATAAATGCAGTGGGATTATAAAGGGATATAAAAATAATGAAAATAGAATATATACAATTTTACATAAAAATATATTGTTATAATATATAAACTTATACAATTTTACATTAAAGTATAATATTTTACACAATTCTTAGGTGAGCTTATTGTTCAGGGATATTAGAAAAAATCGTAATTGAGTTAAAACATACACCAAAAATAAGTCAGTGCATAATTCTTCCGAAATTGTGTTAATGCATGATATTTTGCACCTTTTAAGTTTTCAAAGTGAACAACTAATCTTAAAGGAAAGATTTCTTTCAAAAATCATTATTTTAAAATCATCATTAGATCTTTGAGTTAAGCTTTCTTAAAGTGTTAGAATTTAATTCATAAGTCCCTATTAATTTTGTTTCTTTTCTAATATAGTACAAATTGAAATGAAATCAAATTAAAAAAAAAATTAGTTCTCGAATCAGAAATTTCTATCTAAATGGTATCTTCAAATTCGGTGTTCTCTTTAGTTTCAGTAAAATAATGTTTTTATATATTACTTGAGTTGGTTGTCAACTCTCAGACTCTTGGCACTTTGCATTATCAGTATTATACTGCATTATGATTTAATCTGGTGTGTTTCTCGAAGAATGTTGTTCTCACCAGTCTGAACTGAAGAGAAAACTGGATACATTTCGGAGTAAACTTTTATTTATTTTTTTCTACTTCTCTATACTGTACTACACATATCACATATACTATATTATTCTGTATTACGATTTGAATTAACAATGTATGTGTGTGCATAGTAATAAATATTATTGGATTCTTATTTTACTATATTCTGTATAATCTTGTTTTATTGCCATTATTATATGAATTTACTAATTGTAAATTTGCTGCTTTATTATAAACTTAAAAATCCTTTCAGTTCTTTTTATTATTCTTATTTTTTAATTTATTTTCATTTTAGTAGTTGTTAATCGAATTATTAGTTGTATCATTTGAGATCAATTCATTTTGTACTTATCTAGCTGAAAAATTATATAGCCTCCACAAAGCCCTAATAGTCTAAACTGTAATATTTACATTTTACTTCTAGATGTTGTCATTTAGTTAGACTATATTGGATGTAATTTTTTAATTGAATAAAATAAAATAAAAAATACATGTTCATACCTGGATGATACAGTATTACGGTTCCTTGAGAATTTCTAATTATAAGCCTGTCTTTGTGGGAGCCATTATTAATAAAAAGGAAGGCGATGTTAATATTATTATAAAGCCTTAATAAAGAGGAGTTTATAAAGGAGCCTCAGCCTTTTGAATCATTGATTTAGCCGTGTAATTAATGCCTTTTCCAAGCTAATGAACGGGACTTACTCCTCGCCCCGTCAAAATTTCCACTGTAACTTAGTGATTTTTGTTCTCGTTTCCTCTAAGTGAAAACGCGCTACATAATTTATCTTATTCCCATGACAAGTATTAGTTGCAAAAGACTAAAGTGAATTATTCAAGATTATCGCTTCGACTTTAAAAAAAAGTCTGATTAAAAAATAAAAATAATGTCATCCTAACATATCCTTAGCCAAATAACATTGTTTAGTAATTTAGTTTTCAAGGGAATGATAGGATACAAAAGAGGATTTTATAACTTTTATTTAAGCATCTCTCCATCTACTATCAAGATCATAAGTATCCATTTATAAAGGTTTGAATTCATTGACCCTTTTGTCTGGATTTTACAACAATATTTAGATCGCTACACTAAGGGTAGAGATTCCAGAAACAGCGTTTATTATGTGTTTTTATGTCTGTATTCTACAATTCTATCGGTTTCTTATGGGAACCAACCTGTAGTTCTTGGAAATCCATTATGCTATTTACAAATGAGGTGTACATATGTAAAGAGTTTATGGACAAAAATATTGGTTCTGAATTAATATTGATCTATGCATGTTAATTGACAATACTGGGCTCTAGTTAGTCAACTGTCAAAACTTTACCATTACTTAATTTGTTTAGCCTTTATAAATTTCAGTGATATTACCAGTATAATGTGTTGGGTAGTCAGCGGCTTCTCCT
>NW_027106142.1:53499-55722 GCF_000696795.3 Halyomorpha halys | reverse complement strand
TTTACTACGATTAGAACGTCGCTTAGGTCTACCAGAGAGTTCGCCATGTATTAGGCAACCATGAAGTGGAATAAAGAGAGGAACCGTTTTTGCAGCTGCTTAAATGCCTCATGACTGCAGCGGTGCCGGTTCCAATCCTGGAGGGTCGACTTTTTTATTTCTGTGGAGGGCCAACGAAATGAAATCTTGATCCCCACCTTGGTTAACATTGTTACCTCTTGATAACGAAGATGGTGCTTGGGACCTATGATGATAGCCTTGGCTTTTTTTTTTTAACATTTAGCAACGATTGTTTTCAGACCAAGTTTTGTTATTGTCAATATCTTTTTGTAACTTTTGAGCTCATATATACTTCAAAAATCACTTTTTTTTTTGTAATTCTTTCGTAACTGATCTAAATAATAATTGAAATGAATATCGTTTAGACTCATCCTGAATTTCTGGGAATCCTCCCTAATGCCCGGTTCATCGTTGTAGTTCGTAATTTAATACATAATTTATGAATTTTTTTTTAGTTTAGTTTGAACTATTGATCACTTAATTGCAGGTTTGGACAAAATTTGTTGTAGTATTGACATATTTTATTTAAATATTGCTGAGGAATTGAATAAGTTAAAAGATAATAATAATAATGAATAAAAAAAAAGAAGGAAAATTTTAACTAACAACAACCTCAACTAAAACATTTTTTAAATCTTCATGTTGCAAGGGTGGTAGATGAGGAATGATGATAATATTTTTCGAATTGGAGAAATACCTATATAACATTGCCTGCTGTGATTATCTGATGAAGCCGGAATGATATTGCCCAATGTTGGACTGGGGTAATGCGGTTATCATGGCGAACATTCCGTGATCTGATACTATTCCGTGCCAGGATCTGTAGTCCCTCTCCTTCCCTCTTCGGTAACGTTTCCCCAATCGACCCTTAGGAAGACATTTTATTGCTTGTAGTTATTACTATAATTAGCAACGTTAATATAAAAGTTTAATGGAAAGGGCATAATAAAGTTGCTTTAACTAATTACAGCTTTATTAAAAATTTTTGTTTTCCTAGTCCATGAGACAAATTAAAAATAATTTTCTTAATAAAATTGTGATTGATACTTCTGAAGTGGATTTCCGAGATACTGATTCGGTGGAAATATTCTTACAACTAGTCGCTGATGGACGAATATATTATATATTAATAACTTAAAATAGAAATATATTCCTCGTTCAGATTAATTAGAACAGAACGTGACCTAGTATTCTATATGGTTAAACCCGTCTGCAGTCACTTACTAGCTGATTAACTAATGTACCTAAAATACGAAACTAACTACTAGGCTGAAATTATTAGCAGTTGTTTTGCTTATACTCGAGATGTGCCATCAGGATTAGTTTTAAAACATTCAGACTTTGGCTTTTCGACTAACTAAAAAAATAACACGAAAGAAAGGTTATAGTAACTCATCCGAAAGATAATTAAATTCTCTACGAAACAAAATAAAAATCAACTAAATCAGCAAAGTTCTAGCAAAAATAGAAACCCGTTTTGTCTTCATCTTATCATAAAAAAAATAAAAGAGTACCTAGATACAATGATTCATTCATAACTGTCATAAAAACCACAACTATTAAGCTCCTTAAGAAGTTTAAATTATAAAAGATACTGAATATCCCCTTTCATTATAAAGTGCTAAAAAATGTTACCCATATTTCGTCAAATAGAGGAGATTACTTGTTTTGATCCTTCACTATTCGTATATTAATTAATATACATATGACCTATATATCAAATTTTGTATTTTATTCTAATTTGGACTGTCTCTTCAGGATCGTATTCTTGGTCGATGTCCTGACTGAGGGTAGGGATTTAGCCTCAGTCTAAATTCGCGTCTTCATTCTTCATCAGCAGGGATGTATATCCCCACTCATGGTCAAGAAGACGGCGAATAAGCGCCACCATGGTTCCCTGCACGCAGACTTCCTAAGTACCTAACTTAAAATGGCCCGGCAATCAAAGGACAACCTTCATTACCCTGGATATGTATATATTTCTTGTATTTAATTGTTTATAAAACATTTATAGATGATAAGAAAACAAAAATTAAATTTTGCCTTATTTATGAGTTAACAATTATTGTTTTTTTTCTTTTTTTTAATTGGCTATCCCGTTTTATCCAACTTCCGACTTGGACGGAAAAGTGAGGTTCTACGGTAGTTTTATTATTATTTATT
>NW_027106142.1:51607-52909 GCF_000696795.3 Halyomorpha halys | reverse complement strand
GCAGACTTCCTAAGTTCCTATCTTGAAATGTCCTGGTAGTCAAAGGACAATCTTCATTTCCTTGCACATGTATATATTTCTTGTATTTAATTGTTGATAAAAATAGATGGTAAGAGAACATAAATTAACTTTTGCTTAATATATGAGTTAACAATTATCGGCTTTCTTCTTTTATCAAATCCGTATTAATTGGCTATCCAGTTTTACCGACGTAGTCTCGATCCGACTTGCCCGGATAAGTGAGGTTCTACGGTAGTTTTATTATTATTTATTTAATACCAGATCTGCTTGGTGGGCCTTATATGGTTAATAATATGTTACATTTTTTTTTTAACAAGATTATAAAGGGGTATAGTTTCATTCAAAAGACATCCCTAACATTATATACAACGTTATAAATTAAAAATAAAATAAAATAAATAGATAAAAGTAATAATTCTTAATAAGACAGTACCTTACTTTACTGTCTTAATTATAAAATAGTGTCATTCCTAAACCTAACATAACAAACAATGGGGACAAAAACAAGTTAATTTGAAAACAGGATGAAGAGAGAAAAACAAAAAATTAAAAAGAAGTTATGTCAATAATATAATTGATAAATATAAAATTTATAACAGGATGAACTGCAGCAGCGTGGGCATCAGTCTTCAGGTTGAGGTAGGATTTCCCAAGTTATGTCACTCCTCCTTTACTATGTGTAACTGGGAATGGAAATTCATGATGCCATTGCCTATTTCTTACAAACCAAGCATTCACTGCGATTCTTAGGACTTTATTTTGAAAAAATTGTACTTTTTTCCTTTTCGTAAATGAAGCCGCTCTTGTTTACAGACTTGTTTTAAAAATAAGAACAGTTGTTTCTGGTTTTAATTTGGATTTTCAATAAGTAGTAATGAATACAAATACTTTTTAGGTCAAGAGAATGGGGATCATACTACAATCTATCTATATGTCAGCATAGCAATGTACTATTAAATAGATTAGAATACTTGTTAGAGGTTTATAGGGAATGTGTAAGTTTAAAGTATAGGCGAGCATTTGTAGAGGAGGGAGATATAGTTGAAAAATACGGATGTAATTGTATAAAATAAATGTTTATATAACTTTTTAATAATATTTACTTTGAATAAGATAAAAGGTTCATTTCCTCTTGTTCAAAATTAGTTTCAAATTTTTTTTTTAAACCAACCTCTTAAAAATTAACTTTTCATTAAAATATTCTAGAATTATTTATTTTCTTGAGAAAAAAATTAATATAAACTCAATTTATTGGCAAAAAATTGATAGAAAAATCAAAAG
>NW_027106142.1:48950-50783 GCF_000696795.3 Halyomorpha halys | reverse complement strand
TATAAAAGGATTTAAAAACATTTCCGAAAATAAGAGTAATGCTGTGGTAGTATTATATATATTTGGAAAGAAAAAAAGTTTTTGAAATGATAATATTTGACATAAAAAGTTGAGCAGAAGAGGATGACGAAAACGGCATAGATAAAAGATGAGTTTGACTGGTGGATGCGTACGCACTTGCAGTTGATAACTCCGTATAATCACTTTTTGTATGTTCAATATTAATTCAGTAATAATTTAGTATTGTATAAATGATTAAGAACGAAATTGTGAAACATTTTTATATCTGTAGATAATTTTAAGGTTACTTTTTAAATAAATCTAATAAATTTAGTTTAATAACCGTGGAGTTCTATCAATGGGTAGATTCTCCACATGTTTGTATCATGTTACTATATACAGCATACAGCAAATTTACTTGTTGTATATATTTGTATACAGTTGTAAATAATATTGAATAAAGTATAAAAAAAAATTGATACCCTTTTAAAGAATTTTTAGTTGAGTATTTTATGTTTTTACTGATGAACTGTATGGACACACGTGTTTATTTGTCTTGGTGTGATTTACTGTCTCTAGATATACGTACATATATTCATATATATATCGTTAAATTTATTTATAACTTTTAATTTTTTTGATACAATTTTTTATAATACTGCTTATAGTGTACACGCAATCGGGCAGCATGAGAAGGGAAGAAGTTTGCCACTTTTTCACTCTTTTTTTTTAAGGAGCTAAAGGGTGATGAAAATTAATGTTTTAATTATTTTGAACACTAACTAATAGTTTTCAATTTTCAATATCAGTTATCTGATTTTTATTTGATGTATTTTAATTATTTGATAAAACATATACCCACATACTAACTATCTCGCTTGGGAATTGAGCAGTCTTTATAGCAGCTAAATCTTGGATTATTATTCATTAAATATTATTTTATTTTCAGTGGAACCTGTTCATATATAAAATGCTGTTTATGTGGCTAAAGGTAAACCATTCCCCACCCTAAGCATCCGACATGTGTAGTTGCGACTTTTTGAAGAAGAGGTGATTGTATAGATAGCAAAGGATTCGAATTCAGTGTTGAACAGATGATAGCCAATCGGAAACTATGTGTTTTATCGATTTGTTTTGTCGCGGTGTCAGTTCTATTATTTTTTACGGAAGTGGGAAATTAAATAAAGTCAGGAATTAAAAAAAAAGTAAAGCAGAGTATTTTATGAAACATTATAATATATGTACCTACTTTTGTTTTATTAATATGGGATAAGTATTATAGTGATATCTCTTGTAGATAAGTAAAATGTTTATTTTATATGTTGATTTGTAACACCTAGTTAACAGGAGAAAATTCATATTTTAAATGAGCGAAACGTTACCCCTGTTGATTACTATTAAAATTTCTATTTCAAATATTTAGCTTGGATTTTCAAAATAGGTGTTACTTCATTAACTGTTAAGATCTTACTTTCTATAGAACATGTTTCTAGTAAATGGGATTGTGCTATGAATTTCTTCTAGACGAATCATGTATTTTCATGTTAATGACTCTGATTTATGTTTGATATATATACGGTCAAACATAAGTATGTAACACCCCCAAGTAATATATTTCGAAGGGTACTACGCAACAACAAGGGAGCCACGACGCCCCGACCACCATAACATTTACTGCCTAACAAATTGGCAGTTCTGGACGTGATTTTCTGCGTTAGAAATGGGACTCTGCTGACCCACCAACAGCCTGTCGCCCACCCTACTGGTGTCACTGTTCCTGACTTGGATAACAAGCCTGTTTTTACAACATTCCGAGTAAAATCTACCGATTCT
>NW_027106142.1:45965-47838 GCF_000696795.3 Halyomorpha halys | reverse complement strand
GCTGGGAACACTCATTATAATAATCAACAATTTATTTACAAAATCTTATTATATCATAATATGGAAGAGGAGAGAGGTTTAATTTTTCCTGAGTATATTTTTCAAAATTCATCAGTAGTGCAGCCCAACACTGCACCTCATCTTCCCACGTTAATCAGGTGGGTTCAGTTCTTTTGTATACTTTAACATCTTCCAGAGGCTCATCGATGCCGGACGGTCAACTTCTTTCCAGCGTAAAGTGCCTAGGTTCCACCACCCTTCCATTCATTCCACACCTAGATGAACTCCGTGAAGAAAGGATCCTTATTTTTCCACCAGACGAGGGAAGTCCGGCTCAGCATCCTTCCACGGGATTCAATCTACTATCATGTGTTTCAGGAACTCCCCAGGTGGGACACGGGGGGTTGATGCTATTTCCGGAGCTCTGCAGCTTCCCCGGAATCCTCCTGTTAGGATCCGTTATAACTCTATCTGTAAATATTGTTATACTTCTTTTTTTTTAGTAAAATTCCGTTCATTTAATGGTTTATTATGATAAGTTTTATTAATTTATTCATTAATTATCATTAATTTTTTTTACTAGAAAAAATAGTATAATAAATACATATGCATATTTCTGAAAATACTGGGACAAAGCCTTGGCCAAACGTAAAAATGATATAAAAGAAATTATAATTAACTTATTTTCAAGATAAAAAGTAATATCTGTTGAAAAGAAAATTATTATTTCGTTAGCTTTTCTCCATCTCATCATTATGAATTGAAAATATGTATTACATTTATGGAAAAATAGTCATAAATTTCATTTCCAGATTTATTAAAATTATGTTTTTCTACCTATATAAAATGTCGCGAACAACATGCTAAACATTCTTTCTATAAATTTCTTTCATGGTTGATAAATATATGTACGTTTTTAAAACAAATATTTTGGTTTGTGTAATTCATTTCATAGAAATCCGAAATAAAAAATCTCTCACAAAGTCAAGTCCGGATAGACATATCGGAATCAGATTACCGAACGATTTGTCAGGACACATCGACAGCACCTCCAAGTGGGCGTGATTCATGTCGCCAAGGGCTTAAGCGAAGTAAGGGCTTCTGCGCCTGAAATCCGAATCGCCATTTATCCATAAGGCTCAATTTACAATTCTTATTCTATTTTCATTTTCCAATACCTGCGTATATGGAATTTGCTTTGAGTTTGGACAGAAACATGCCGTAGATATAGGGTATTAGTTACTAATAGGATATATTTTAACAGAACCTAAAACTTTGAAAAGCATCATTGAAAGTAATGTAATGAAAATACTTAAAATGTATGGAAAATCAATTCATCAATAATCGGCAGAACAACGCGGATGGAATTTCAATATCATATAATGAATCATATGTTCAGTACAAACCTTCAAGTTGTAGAAAAATGTTCATCGGGAAATCAGCTTGGACTGATTTGATGATATAACATATCAGAATTATACTTGGACGTGATATGGCCAAAACATATTAAGGACTTGTATCAGAGAAACCAGGAAAAGAGGGATCTTGTGTGAAAAGTGAGTGCAAGGGTAACAAAGAAATTAAGATTTATGTAGTGTTGCTTGAAAAATGAGACAATGAAATGGAAAAAAGTACTTACTTAGTTTGAGGGAACATGATTTTTTTTTTTTATTAATTAATGAAATGATAACATAAGTCATTTTTATCACAAATGAAATGTGAGCTAATCGAATGAATAATTGTTTGTTCTTTTACCTTTAACAATTCAGGGAAACAAATCAATTTATTTAAATTTTTACAGCCGATACTTATTTCTTCTACCAGATTGGCTTGTATTGCTATTGGTGAGGATTCTTCACCTGTTTAGGCATTA
>NW_027106142.1:43977-45915 GCF_000696795.3 Halyomorpha halys | reverse complement strand
GACTATTTAATTTCACATTTAGCTTAGTCTATAAAATAAGTAATGATTTGAACATATTAATTAGTCTTTAATCATAAATATTTTATTGATATAACTTAACATTGAAACGATACAAGAAGTATACAATTACTGAAATACTTAATCATATAAATTTTTCTACAGTCATAATTTAGACATCGACATGGGACCGGTGGTACACAGTATCAGCAATAAGTAATTAGATGTATACAATACCTGTAGTACCACGACTGAGGCACACAAACATATCAAAGCAATTCATATAAGTTGTAATTTATTTTTATTGATTTATGTAAGTGGTAATTTATTTGAGCAAAAGTATTTTATGTACAAAACACAACAATAATAGTGACGATTTACAGTTCTCCAGAAAGACTATAAACTATGTAAAAATACGTTGTATGTATATTTATATCTCACTATATTTCTTATGTTGGAACTGTCTCCATAAAGGAAACCATTGAAAAGAGAAAACTCAGATAGTTTGGACATCTCTGTCGGATGAGTGGAGACAAGGATCCAAGAAAAAATTTTGAGGCCAGACCATCAGGAAAACGTCCAAGAGGGAGATTCAGAATGGAATGGAAGGACTACATCTCCAGGGTGGGAGAGAAAAGAGGGAAAAACTGGGATGCCATGAGAGGCTTGGTTTGCTAGGACGGAGGCACCTCCACGCTGAAAGGCACTAAGGAGGAAGAGAAAGAAGAAGGTAAATTATTCTACCACAGTAATCTTAAAATTTCTACGGAAACCAACTACCCTAGGCTACACATTTACTTATAAAAAAAAAGTCTATCAACGTGACCAGAATTAAACAGTGCCACGGATAATCTACCTTTGGATTTAGAATCAACAAGGAAAAGAAATAATATAGTTAATAACAAAGTTATTTTGCTTAGCATAAAACTACATTAATTCAGTAGACACCACTAATGCCTGTTGAACAGATTCGATACTTAGGACTCCATCTTGACAAGAGACTTACTTCGAATCCACACACAAGACTGACTTGTAGGAAGTAATCTTGGGTAAATTCGTGGCAGTGGTATGCACAATTCAAAATTACCTAAACTTTGAACGGAAGGTGCAATAAAATGAAAAATTATAAATGAATGAATAAGATATCAGGATCCAACTTTCGGACTTGCTTTATTCAATTTAGTTTAATGTGAATGTTCTCAGTGTATTATAATTAGATATTAAATATTAACTTGAATAATAGAATGAATTGATGGGATATAGAACGCAGGTGTGTATATTTAGTATATGAGGGCTGAGCAGGTGAAGAAATCTTCGATTCGGGTCACAGGTTCTATCATTAGTCACCAATGACACTTGTACAATGGTTCTAAAAGGGCCCGTAATATATTTTGTATTATAATGGAAAAATAATATTGAATATTTTATCACATTTATTGGCAATTTTGTAGAATAAAATTTATTATGCGGTTTATTACTTCTTTGAGTTCTTCGCTTGAATTATCTGGTTCTCTTAGTGCATCACACTAATGAAGATGAAAGGATTGCAGTGCTTTTGTCAGAAGTCATTCACTGAAAAAGCTATCCCTAAGGAATGGGAGTACAACATAATTGTCCCGATTCCCAAAAAAGGCGATGCTAATGAATGTGAGAACTATAGACCTATCTGTCTATCCCAGGTTGAGTTCAAGCTCTATACCTTATTATTAGAAAAGAAGCTGAGAGAGCAAGTGAAGAAAGACTTAGAAGAGGAACAGGCTGCTTTCAGGCCTCAACGCCAGACCCAGAATCATATATTTTCCCTCAGAACAATCATTGATAAATCGTGGGAACGAGGAAAAAGTATCCTTTTGGCATTCATAAAAGGCTGCCTTTGATTCGGTCCCTAGACAAGAACTGTGGAATGCTCTTTCTGAAAAAAACATCCCACATGAATTGATA
>NW_027106142.1:40913-43927 GCF_000696795.3 Halyomorpha halys | reverse complement strand
TAACTTATGGACGACCTGGCTGGCTACCACTTCTAAATTCTTTCTTATTTCTTATTCTGTTAGTGTTCGGTTTGAAATGATGGATATTGATAGAACGGTGATGGAACAGAGCATATGGAATTTTATTCTTGAAATATTTAGTACTGCACTTGGAGAATGAAGAACTGATCTCTGAGTGATAAGGAGAAAAGTGCTCGTAAAAGCTTATACGGTACCCCTGTTTTATATTCTACTTTAAGACTGTTTCTGTTTAAAGATCATTTTTCTTCCATACTAATGGAATAGACAAACCATTATTTATTAATGATAAAGAATAATACAATTTAATGCATTAATATAATAAATTATATATTTTGAAATTTAAATCGCGAAAAACAGTTAACAAACCTCTTATGTAATAAAACAATCGGGTTTTGTTATGTATGAAACTATATCAAATTTATAAAAACCACTTATTATACCCAGACTACTTATGCTCTTGTAGCTCTCGCGTTACGAGAAAAAGTTAAAGAAGGGGGGATAAGTTATTAAAATAGCAATTCCATAAAATATTTAAATTAAAAGTAACATCTTCTGACATTTTGAGAAGAACAAACTTTAGATAGAAGAGTTTATATTTTTTTCCCATCTGATTATAGATTAATTTTAATAGTGTATCATTACATTTTTTTTTATCAAGGGACAGATTTAAAAATATTTTACAATGGATTTAGAGGACAGTTTTAATCTTTTTTTTATGGGTAACTGTTTGTACCCAAAATGTAATTGTATTATCAATTTCCATACTGCAGAATAGTCTATTTTGGTTCCCACAAATAAGGCGTAATTTATTTATTTATTTTATTGTTACGAGAGATAAAATTTAATTTGATAATGTTTAATTAAACCACTTAAAGTAAAACTTCTTGTTCAATTTTATCAATTCCAAACAGTTTAAAAACAGCAAATCCTAGTATAGTATAGTTAAAACCCATTATGGTGAGTTCACCAGTTATTGTGTTGCTTACATCTGGAGTTAATTTTATAACGGCATTTACTCTGTTAGTACAAGAGATTGGTGTAAAAAACATTCAGTTATTTCACCCCAATTTTTGATTACTTTAATGAAAACTATGTATAATTACTAGATAAAATTGATGAGCCTGCCAACTATATTTAAGGATAATACAAAATGGCGGTTTCAAAATGTTAAAAAAAAATATTTTTTCATTTGGAGCTGCATATCTTTGAAACTACCAATGACAGGATAAAACCTAATCGGACATCAAGTAGAATACATTTGCTAAAATGTGAGCCCTGTAGAGATGTTTACGTTTAATAGTTACATAAACACAGTTTGTTAAAAAAGCAACATTTCATGAAATAAGTTTTGAAAAATCAGAAATTAGTGAATTTACTCTGGGAAATCAGGAACCATGAGACGTACAAATGTCTATGAGTACTCAAATTAAAACTAGATGATTGCAATGTAATATAGGTTATACTGTTTATCTTTTTATGAATAGTAGTTTTTAAACTATTTTCCAATAAATTAAATAAAGTAAACCCACTCCAATAAAGTAAATTCACAAAATATTGATTTCTGAGCAACTGGACAAAAGGTTTGATTTACGAAAAGCTATAATTCCAGGACCTATTTGACGTAGAGGCGTCTGCCAGGAATAAAATAAAAGATAGTTTAATGTACTAAATTGTAGTTTATTATATTTATCATCGAATAGGTTGTAGTTGAATACGAATTTTGCCTACAAAATTGTGTAAAATAATATCAATTTTATTTAGCAAATTAAAAAAAAAAACTACTCCTACGAAGATAAGCATTGTAACCTATATTATAGTGCATTTATAGCTAGCTTTAATTTGAGTGCTAATAAACATTTGTAGATCTCATGGTTCCTGAGATAAAGATTTCCCATAGTAAATTCACTAATCATTGGTTTTTCAAATTATATTTCAGATGAATGGAATATGGTCCGGGTGTGGTAAAAAAAAAAAACTCAAGTAGTAGAATTATACTATATATGTTTTATATATATCTATATATTTTTGTATATTTCATGCTTTTTTAACAAACTGTGTCTCAAGAACTATTTAACGTTAACAGTTTTACTAGGGCTCACATTTTAGGAAATTTAAACTACATTAAAGGTTTTATAGTATCGTAGGTAGTAGCAAAGACATGGAGATCCGAATGAAAAAAAAAATTTATACTCTTTCTCAGTATACTTTTTGTGAAAGTATTTGTATATTTGTTGCTTTTAAAAAAACTGTAGCTCAGGAAGTATTGAACCTTAACGGCTCTTTTATAGTACAAGAGCCGGGAAGAAAAAAATGCAGTTATCTCACCCCAATTTTTGATTATTTTAATGAAAACTATGTATAATTAATAGTCAAAACTGATGAGTCTGCCAAGTATAGGTAGGGGGAATAAAAAATGGTGGCTGTTTCAAAACTTAAAAAAAGATTAATTTTTCAGTCGGAGCTCTATATCTTAAAAACTACCAACAACACCAGAAAATCTAAGAGAACATTACTTAAAGAACAGTAAATTTTCTGAAATATTAGCCCTAATAAAAGAGCTATTTACGTCCAATAGTTCTCGAGATATAGCTCTTTAAAAAGCAAAATTTCTTAAAAATCTATGAAAGATTAGTAGCTAGTTAATTCATTTTGAGAAATCTATATCTCAGGAACTATGTGACGTACAGATATTAGCTCTCAAATTGAAGCTAGTTTACTGGAATATAAAAAAGTTTATGACCCTTTCCTTCGTAGAAATAGCAGTTTTCATGATATTTGCTAAAATAAATTGATTTATAGTTGTTCGGACAAAAAGTTTGATTTATGAAAAACATTATTTCAGAAACTATAGAACGTACGTTTTCCAGCGCTCAAATTAAAGCTAGTTAAATTTCCTACAAAATAGTTAAATCTATGTAGGAGTAGTAGTTTTTATGATATTTGACAAAATAAACTCACAAAATGTTAATTTCTAGTTGTTCGTATAAAATGTT
>NW_027106142.1:37130-40757 GCF_000696795.3 Halyomorpha halys | reverse complement strand
CGTAGGTGTAGTAGTTTTTATGATATTCACATATGAATATAAATTTGGCCAATGAAAATTTGTCCGAACAACTATAAATCAATTTATTTTAGCAAATATCATGAAAACTACTATTCCTACGAAGGAAGAGGTCTTAAACTTCTTTATACTCCAGTAAACTAGCTTTAATTTGAGTGCTAATAGACATCTGTACGTCAAATGGTTTTTGAGATATAATTTTTTCAAAATAAATTCACTGACTACTGATCTTACAGTACGTCGCATATTTTTATGAAATTTTTCTTTTTAAAAAGCTATATCTCGAAAACTATTTAACGTAAATAACTCTATTAGGGTTCATATTTTAGCAAATTTATTCTTCTTTAAATGACGTTATCTTAGGTTTTCTTGTGTTGTTGCTACTTTTTAAGATATAGAGCTCCGAATGAAAAAAAAATTTTTATCACTTTGAATCAGCCGACATTTTTTATTCTCCCGACCTATACTTGGCAGACTCATCAGTTTTGACTATTAATTATACATAGTTTTTATTAAAGTAATCAAAAATTGGGGTGAGATAACTTTCTTTTTTCTCCTCTTGGTCTCTTGTCCTATTAGTGCTCATAGTCCCAAGAATCATATGGTTATCCGTTCAGTCTCGAACTCACTGAAGAGCATCACCAAAATAGCTATTTTTTAATTGGGGTTTTATCCTACATTACGGCTAGCTAATTATTAGGGTACCGGGAAAACTATTTAACGGCAACAGGTATACTATCGATATAGCAAGTTCATGTTGTTTTTTCCTATTATATTTAATAGTATTATTTATGGTTCATGGGTAGATAATAAATCCCCTTAAAAGAAGAAAAGAATTTAAGCATTAATCCCGAATAAATCAGCTGAGGAGGGTAGCATGCAATAATAAAAGAATACCTTAGGATTGAAAGAAGAATCCTTCTGAATAAAAGAAAAGTTTCTTTCTTTATTCCCCTTCCCTTGTGTACAGGCTCAAGGCTACAAAGAGGTTTCATATCGCGGTGGTACCTGAAGAAACACTGCCGATGCCCATTGCTTCCAGGAGGAACAATAAATACTGGATAAAGTGGAGCCTTTGCTAGTCCTCTTTCTTGATCTTCTCTTGAGGATGTTGTTTGTATTCCTCCAATATTGTTGTTTTATACTGTTCTCTATCAACGTAAATAGATTTTAGATACTTTATAGAACCTTTCAAGGTGAACGGTGTTTATATTCAATATAATATAGTGTTTATATTCAATATTTAAATAAAATATTAAAAATTTGTATGTTATTTAAATGATCTGGTCCAGTGTGCGAAACTTGCACTTACCACACTTCATACATACTTTTCCATGTATTGTATAGGTTAATGAGCTCATGTTGCAGTAATAACTATTTTTGTAATCCCTTTCCTCCAAAAAAAAAAAATCTAATACCTAAAAAATTGTATTTTTCTGTTGCAAAAAAGATTGGTGTTTGAGAGTTTTTCCAGGTTAGAATAACAAATATAAATTTTATTTCTACCAAGAATACGGCAGTTTAACAAAATATAACAGTAATGCAAAGTTATGTAAATATTTGAATGCAATTGGGAAAGATCAGGCAGTCTCGACTTTTCCCGTGTTTTTAAAATTCATTTTTTCTCCGTTAGTTACTTATAAAATATTTTGTGTTTATTCACTTGTTTGTTATTGCTAAAGATGAGAACTGTTTTTTTTTTCACGGAGATCACGCGAATATCACATCTTTTGGCTTCTCCCCTGTTTTTCCTTTCTTTTCATTTTCCACTCATTATCTCTGCGTGCCTTTTTATTAATTCTTCTGTCAACGCGATCCCCTTTTTTTAATTTCTCTTTCCCACAAGAACCTTTATTTCTTTTAGTCTTTTCTTATATCTTTCTCTGTTCACATATTCCTGGTCCGTTATTCTTAGTCTTTCAATTTCTTCCTTCATCTGCCTTATGTATCCTTCTGAGCTTTTGTATACTCCGGATTTTTTGGAATATTTCCTTGTTTAGTTTTTCCGAGGCCATTCTTACTATACGTCCGTGGAATTTCAGTCTTCTGGTCCTTATTTCTGTGCCTAGATCCTTTGTGTGTCTTTGTAGATTTCTTTTTTGGGTCTTAGCCTGGATACATATTGTGTCTTTTTAGGGGGCATTTGGTTCCTTTTCTTCCAGACTGGGGAGGGATTTGGTTTTCGTCTCGTATGGTATTACCGGTTTACCGACTGTGTCATAGTGTCGTATTTTCACTTTTGTGGACAGGTTTTTCTTGTTGTATACATTACTGGTTGCAAAAGATGAGAACTGTTTATTTTTTCAAATAAACAAAATTAAAGATACTTCAGAGGAAGGTTATTTAAAAAATTTTTAATCTAAGCCATATTTATAATTTCAATGAGGATATGACCGAGCCACGATTAAACTATACCAATTTTTATTAAAATATTTTGAGCCATTTTCGAAAAAATCAATTATCTGGAATGGCAAATCTGGGTCCAGTTTCATAATAAATTACAAACTAATACTATTAGTCTTGTCGATTTAACTTAATACAATTAAACTGACTTGTACAATGGTAACTTGTACTTTAGTTCTTTTCAACCCATGTAATATCACGAATAGTCCTCCCTATCATGAAAAAATATAAGTATTAGTGTAATTAACACGTTGTTTCTATACTTCTATTTTGAACTAATACTATTAGCTTTCATTATGAAACAGGGCCCTGGTTGGTCGATTTTATCGAAATAGTTGCTGTCACTTCACGGTTGCATATACCTGCTTCAAATATGTAATTTCAATTGAGAACAACTTTTAGTTGAGATATGGTATTCATACACAGACCACAATTTGTCTCTGGACTCAATTGGACTCTGTTATTTGGACTAAGGGTCTTTGTATTACATAAGATTTATCGTGTATTTTCGTCGGAAATTAGAATTCGAAATTTTATACGAACGCAATACCTTCCCTTATTATATATTCCATTTATTGGTAAGTAAAAGAAAAAATTGATAGTAAACTTAATGGTGGCCGAAAATTTAATTTGTTACGTCTTATACATTAGCAATTTCGCGACGGTTCATACTTGGCCGCATTTGATGATCCCTTGGAAAATCAAGATTTTTTATTCCTCTATTACTTTTTAAAACATATTATTACTAAATAACGACAAATGGTTTATAAAATTGTTTAAAAGGAAAATTATTAGATTATAATAATCACAGCCATTTTAGCACTAATATAAAGACAAATTTGAGGCCTTTGAAAGGAATATGGTAAGGCGAACTAATTATTGGTTCGCGTTAATTACAGGTAAGCTTCAGCGAGGTGGCGGTTTAGTGCGGCTAATAGATCTCTAAGCTGTTTCCTAGAACCTTCCTCTTAGCATATATCGAGGAGTATACTGGAATAGCTGAATATGGTGTTTAAGATCTATAACTTAGGGTATGCAATAATTATAAATGCCCACTTATTTTGATCATTCATAAATGTAATAAACTTCTTCCAAAAAACTAATTGTGAACTGTTGTCTAGTAATGTTCTGATCCTCAATAAAAGGTGAGATATAATGAACTTTAAAGTTCTTTTTTAATAGGAGTGGCGTACCTCAATGAGTTAG
>NW_027106142.1:33615-36280 GCF_000696795.3 Halyomorpha halys | reverse complement strand
ATCATTAAATGAAACTGTAGGGCAGTCAGTAGGTTTACGACTTTAAGTAAGTGATGCTTGGTACGATTCGAAATTTGTTTGTCTTAAATTGCCTCAGAACTCTATATTTAATTTATTTGAATGAATTAATACAAAAATTGATCTTTATTCTGCGACATTTGGTCCTTTAAATATGGGTCCTTCTCTAAGCAAATATTGGACAAACATTTGGTCAATATTTTAAGAAACATTTTTTGTTTGACGAACTATATCATGATATGGACGTTGGCTAAGCATATATCTCGTCTATTGTTAAAACACTTAGTCCAAATACAGATACCTAATTTGAATGTTTATTTCGTCTTGAACATTCTGATGTATAAATGATGTTTAGGAGAAAGTTAAGTTAAATAGAGGTAGGGTGAGGAGGTGAATGATGTATGAAGGTAATTTGGTTCTTAAGCATTGGAATATAAATGCGCCAAGAATGTATTGTCTTCGGATCGTGGGATAGAGACAACTTCACCTTCAATAATAGAGATATAAGAGCGCATGGGAACACCGAATAAGTATCATTTGAAGCAGATCATAGTCCTCAGCTTTCTTAAAATAGAATTACCATGGTTAAAGCCAATAAAAAGAAAAGTACCGCATTGATTTAAATATTTGCCTACAATTGATTTACAGTTAAATTACTTATTTTGGTTTACATCTGTATGGCCTAAAGATAAACAGAGAGGGTTCACCAATAATGTATAAAAAAATATAGGTTCAAAATGAGAATAACAAACAAATACAATAAAAGTAAAGATTCCTTTACAAAGTAACAAAGTCATAAAATTGTCGAAATTCTTCTTCGGTCAAATAATCATTTTAAATTATAATAAAGAAGGTGGCCTCGAGATCCTTCTACTCTGCAAGTATAATAATAGATCTATCAATGGACAGATTCGCCACAAGACATATTTCATGCCGGCGCTTTTTAAATATTGCTCGATTAAACTATCTTAAACTTAAACTATCTTCCCGTTTTAAGCTAATATTTCAAAAGTGATATAGGGCCGTCGCTCCACGGGGGTCTTAGTGAGTTGGGTCCGGGGGGGATTGCTATTTTTTATGTTATGATCTCCTCTTGTGAGATTGTGCCATGTCGCTAATTGCAATATAACTCACATCTAATTTACTTGTATATATTTTAATACAGTTCTAAATATTAATAAATAAAAATGCACTAAATGCTCTAAGGAGGCCTATTCTAACTCTGTAGTAGTTTGAGAATGAATAATAAATAAAAAAAATAGAATAAGAATTGCATTGGATTCCCCTTGGTTTGTACGAAACAGCCAATTGCATCGTGATTTCCAAGCGGAATCAATAGATGATTACATGAAAAAACTCTACTCCAATCTACCAGCAGTTAAAGGATAAATGGCATACAACTTAGGAAATCTAACCTATAACCATGTAAGGCCAATGAGGGCCGATCTGATAATAAAGAAATTAAAATAAAGTTTTCACTTATTTTCGTTTTGCCATGTATAATTTTTTTTTACTACTATATTTTAAATATAGCCTCTGTAAATGCTAATTTAAACAAAAAATCAAATTTAGCAATCAATAAGGTTATGTATCCATACCTACAAATCCATCAAAAATGGTGAGGAAAGTGACTTTGGTAGACCTGAAATTATTTTGAACCTGAAATATTTTTAAATTTATCATTACCTATTTGATTGCTTAATTTTTTTATATGATATTATGTTACTTTTACTATTCCTACATTTCTCGTTCATTTTTTTGAAGTTTGAAATTTTTTTAAAATAAAGTTAAATTTTTTTTTTTACTAATTAGGGATAAAAGAAATGCTTATTTCCACTCTAAACTTATACCAGTTTGAGTATAAGCTTTTGCTAAAGGTATCCTATTTTTTAAATATCACACGGTCTTTAATCAAGTCATAAAATATCCTAGCGTCATTAAAGCCAAATGGCTCGAGAATATTGTCTTTATGACCTCATAAAGAGGTTAATCTTAATCGAAATATGCAAGTTAGCCCTCTAATCTCAGAATTTGGGAAACCACCAACGCTGTTTTCGTAACTCCAAGACCTATCAGAAAAATATGACAGGCATAAAGAGGTTGCTATTGGCAGATTTGGAAATAACTGTGAATGACGGCTGCTTACGTCATTTTCTCCTCCACTCCCCTTCTGGTTCCTTTGTCCTGTCTATTGTGTGTTGTTCTTTTTATCTCGTTGCTATTCCAATATTTTCTTTTTTTATTTTTTTAACATACATATTTTTATATTTAAATTTATTTACTTGATAAAAAGTACAGTACAATTTTTAGCTCTGTCAACCCTGTTTTAGTCATAGTCTAAAAAAAATGACAACTTCATAAAATATCTTTGAAGACGTTACGTAGTACATTATAGATCGATGGATCTTTCAGCTAAACCCTTTTTCTAAAAACAAAACTATTTGTGTCTATTTTTGTTTTAGATGGTGAAGACGTATCTATAAACTAATTATTATTTTGATCCTTTTTCTCTCAACTTTATTCTTTTTTAACATCCGGCTTTTCTGCCTCTCAGGTCATTCTCAAGGATTCCTACAAACAGCTCCTTTTAATTACTTTTATAACAAATTTCCTTCACTTACATACTGATTTCTTTGGTCTTACCTTA
>NW_027106142.1:30325-30888 GCF_000696795.3 Halyomorpha halys | reverse complement strand
TTTAGGTTTGGTATAATCCGTATGCTATTAAGAAATACCAATATTAAAGCTATAGTTCAGGCCTGTTAAGTTATTTTATGTCTTGTGACGCTAGAGTTCGTTGTATAGAATACTTTAATATACTTTTGTAAATTGATATTTTCTTTTATAAAATTTACCCAGTCCATTGAGTGTCAAAACTAAAAATATATTAATCTGTTTAAATAAAATAATTTGTATTCAAACTAAGTCTCAAAACATTGCTAATTACTTCTTTAAAAGTCCTAATGTTGAAATTTTTTGACCCATTGGCCATCTTAAATATAAATTTACAACAAACATCCAATAATTTAAACACTTTTTGCTGGCTATTCTGCCCAAGCTATTAACTTTAGTCAAATGTTCTAATTCTGAAACCTTTCCATTAAATTTTAAAACATTTAATTACCGATTAACTTAACGCTATTTTCACAAAATATTTTTTCACCACACAAGATATGAGTGTTATAAGACTTAACTTAAAAAATTATTTTATTTAAAAAATATAAACCAATAAATCTTAAAAAATGGATTTGTTTTTTTTT